>NC_079513.1:24911139-25211139 GCF_000801105.2 Raphanus sativus
CAAATGTAAAAAAAAATCTTGATAACAAGATGCATTCTAATTGTAATATTTCTATACAACACATCTTAAAAAACTCACCCCGCGCATGGCGCGGATTATCATCTAGTAGATTATTATTTAGAATATTATTTTATAATGTTTTTGCAAGATGGAGATCAATACTTGTGCATATATCATGTTTGACATTATATCCTTTTTCAAAAAAAAAAAGACATTATATGGTTTAATGCACGTATTTCCATTATATATATTATAATTGGGTCCCATTATAACTCAAATGTATTTGCCGTGTTTTCACTAGTATATGGCCATCACATGTTTTTTTATTGCCACTTTACTCGACATTCGACATGAAAGTTATAAGTTGTAAATGGCCGAACAAAGTTTTTCTAATTTAACCATATAATGTCAACATTGTTTTTAATTTTGTCAAGAGAAGTTAGAAGTTATGCAACTTGGTAAATTTTGATATGTTTTAACATTAACAGAAATCAGAAGCATAATAAGCTACATCAAAAATTTAAAAGCTAATTTGAAAGTTTTTTCTTTTTGGCTTTTTCAGTTGACTGATGGTTTGTTTTCTACTGAAGCTTAATTAAATAAGTAGAAATTAGAATTAGGATAAAGATCTAAATCAGTGATTTTGCCTATTTTCATATTCTTTATAATTTTAAATAATTTTGCTTATTTGTTATATTTTTATAGTTTTGATTGAGGAGTCATCAATTGAAATTTATCCTACTATTTAATTAAATAAATATGTATGATTAAAAATTAGGATAGAAATCTAAATATTTTGTTTGACCCAATTTTTAAAATCATTGTACTATATGATATGTTTGATGAATGTGTTAAGATTATTAATATAATTTAGCAATAATTAATGTTATTCTTACATTATTAACCAATCAAAAATTATCTATCCCTTTTTATCAACAATTTTAATTTATCAAAAATTTTATAAATTTCAAATATATACAACACTAACTTACCACAAATAATATTTAAAACCTTTTTTAAAAATAAAAAAAACAAATAATATTTAAATAATATAATCCTAGAGTATCATGGGAAGTGAGCTAGTAGAATATTATTATGATATTATACCATACTTTTGGCCAACAATAGTTAAGATATTATACAATCTTTTTGATTTAACAACATGCAGATTTTATAGATTTATGTACTTAATCGAATATCAACAATTTTAGTAATGATTCTTTCTATATTTTGTTTGTATATGCTATAAAAGTATTCATTGTAAAATTCTATATAAACCCTGGGATAGTTTCATTTTAAAGTCATCCAAAACTAAAAACAATATTCATTTTTTTTTCAATTCACATCGACGAATATTACAAAGAAAATGAAAAATCTCACAGTTTTTGTTACTATAGTTTTCTTTTTAAGCTGTGTCACATCTCAATTCATTGATCCAACAGATAACGAAGAGCTCAAGTGGTCGGGTTACGCTAAAACGCCCTCGACTATCCACAAACACAACCCAAATTGGAAATTAAAGGAGTGCTTTTCCAGTTACAAGATGGTAACAAAATGTTTGATGAAGACAACCAAAAAACCAACCGTTGGTTCTGAATGTTGCGCTACGATCAAGGGAATGAATGAAAATTGTAAGCATACAGTTTTCAGATCGTTCCGTAACCCTTTCATTAACAACTATGTCAAGAAACATTGCAGCCACGATGCTACTGCTCCTACTCCGGCTTATAGTTTATTTGAGAAATATCATAAATAAATCTCTTGTATCGATCAAAAGAGTTTACTACTATATTGTGTAACTTTTTATTGTTTGCTTATTGTTGACACTGTAAAATTATACAAATTCAATAATAATAAGACTGTTTTTAAGACAATCAGCAACTCTATTATAAGCCAAATATTATGTATTTACTAGACTCACTAATCCTATTTGTAATGGATGACAAACTAATAACAAAAACACAGAAACTTTATTCAAAATGTCGCAATAATATCAAAAGATATTTTAATCAAACGAAATTTTAAATTTTCAACAACACCAAAGGAAAAACCTTCAAATCTTTGAATTAATGAAATGCATTATTGATAAAGCATGCAGTCCAAATATTTTAATTATATTATTTAGTTAACAGATACCATTTGTTTTCTACTGAAGCTTACATAAAGTAGAGAATAGTGACTACAAGCTTTGAGTTGAACTTGCAAAAGAATAATTTTAAATATTCGAAAATTAATGATTTTAGGTTTAATCTTCTTTTTTGTCACTATAATATTTTTGGTTGTCAGAATTATTTCAATACATACTATTTTTTATTATTTTTGGTAAAATTTAGTTTTTGGTAAAATTTAGAGAAACAAAACCCAAATATTATTTAGTTTTTGGTAAATAAAAAATTATCTATCCTTTTTATCAACAATTTTAATTTATCAAAAGTTTTATAATTTTCAAATATATACAACACTAACTTACCACATATAATATTTAAAACCTTAAAAAAAACAAAAAACAAATAATATTTAAATAATATAATCCTAGAGTATCATGGGAAGTGAGCTAGTAGAATATTATTATGATATTATACCATACTTTTGGCCAACATTAATTAAGATATTATACAATCTTTTTGGTTTAACAACATGCAGATTTTGTAGATTCATGTACTTAATCGAATATCAACAATTTTAGTAATGATTCTTTCTATATTTTGTTTGTATATGTTATAAAATTATTCATTTGTAAAATTCTATATAAACCCTGGGATAGTTTCATTTTAAAGTCATCCAAAACTAAAACAATATTCATTTTTTTTTCAATTCACATCAACAAAGGACCCAAAAGAAAATGAAAAATCTCACAGTTTTTGTTGCTATAGTTTTCTTTTCAAGCTGTGTCACATCTCAATTCCTAGACCCAACAGATGATGAAGAGCTAAAATGGTCGGGATACGCTAAAGCGCCCTCGGCTATCCACAAACACAACCCAAATTGGAAATTAAAGGAGTGCTTTTCCAGTTGCAAGATGGTAACAAAATGTTTGATGAAGACGTTAACCAAAACACCAACCGTTGGTTCTGAATGTTGCGCCACGATCAAGGAGTTGAATGAAAATTGTAAGCATACAGTTTTCAGATCGTTCCGTAACCCTTTCGTTAACAACTATGTTAAGAAACATTGCAGCCACGATGCTACTGCTCCTTTTCAGGCTTAGAGTTTATTTGAGAAATATCATAAATAAATCTCTTGTATCGATCAAAAGAGTTTACTACTATATTGTGTAACTTTTTATTGTTTGCTTATTGTTGACACTGTAAATTATACAAATTCAATAATAATAAGACTGTTTTTATTTGAAGACAATCAGCAACTCTATTATAAGCCAAATATTATGTATTTACTAGACTCACTAATCCTATTCATAATGGATGACAAACTAATAACAAAACACACATAAAATTTATTCAAAATATCGCAATAGTATCAAAATATATTTTAATCAAATGAAATTTTAATTTTTCAACAACACCAAAGTAAAACCTTCAAATCTTTGAATTAATGAAATGCATTATTGATAAAGCATGCAGTCGAAACATTTTCATTATATTATTCAGTTAACAGATACCATTTGTTTTCTACTGAAGCTTAAACATAAAATAGAGAATAGTGACTACAAGCTTTGAGTAGAACTTGCAAAAGAATAATTTTAAATCTTCGAAAATAATGATTTTAGGTTTAGTTTTCTTTTTTTTTTGTCAATAATATTTCTGGTTGTCAGACTTATTTCAATACATACTATTTTTTATTACTTCTGGTAAAATTTAGTTTTTGGTAAAATTTAGTTTTTGGTAAAATTTAGAGAAACAAAACCCAGATATTGTTTAGGTTTTGGTAAATCAAAAATTATCTATCCTTTTTATCAACAATTCTAATTTATCAAAAGTTTTATAAATTTCAAATATATACAACATTTACTTACCACAAATAATATTTAAAACCTTTTTACAAAATAAAAAACAAATAATATTTAAATAATACAATCCCAGAGTATCATGGGAAGTGAGCTAGTAGAATATTATTATGATATTATACCATATTTTTGGCCAACATTAACTAAGATATTATACAATCTTTTTGGATTAACAACATGCAGATTTATAGATTTATATACTTAATCGATTATCAACAATTTTAGTAATGATTCTTTCTATATTTTGTTTGTATATGCTATAAAAGTATTCATTGTAAACTTCTATATAAACTCTCGGTAGTTTCATTTTAAAGCCATCCAAAACTAAAACAATATTCATTTTTTTTTCAATTCACATCGATCCAAAGAAAATTAAAAATCTCACAGTTTTGTTGCTATAGTTTTCTTTTCAAGCTGTGTCACATCTCAATTTCTTGACCCAAAAAATGAAGAAGAACTCAAATGGTCGAGTTACACTAAAGCAGAGCTCAAATGGCCGAGTTACTGTTGTGGGCACAGGGTCAGGCAGTCCGGAATATGGAACTGAGGTTTAGTCCAATAGTTCGGATTGGTACCTGAAACAAAGAGTGAACCTTTTTATGAGTTTTATAAATTTATGATGCAAACAGAAGCAAACATGAATATGAATCAGAATGATAATAAGAATAAAAGCAAATAGAAAAGGGATAGATTGATGGAGATGGGATCTTTGTTGCTGGACTGAAGTCACTCTCAACAAGATCAATGGATGGAAGATGGATAGATATGGGATTTGCTTGCTGGACTGAAGTCTCTCTCAAGGCAAATCAGTAGATGTAAATGATGGGGGGATTGAGGACGCCACAAAGCTCTGTGTAAGGATGCTTTGATAAGTCAGGTTGCTCAAGAGCTGCTTCTCACAACACTCAAAAGACTTAGATAATAGTTTTAAGAAAAAACTAGAAAAACTGCATATTCATTCATAAAATTCAAGGGTGATTATTACAAGACAACTACTGAGCTTATATAGGCTCGACCTTGGGCCTCTCTAACAGTCTAAAAATGACAAAAGGAAAGAAAATAAATCGAAACATAAGTCTTGGAAGCAAAGGCTTTGATGGCTCCATAGAATCTTGCCTTTAGCTTGATTTGTGTCTTCAATGGGGAAACTTGGATGATCTTGTACCTGGACAGCTTCTGGACGTGGCCATGATCTTGAAGTCTTCCTGATATGTCTCTGAATGTCTTTAATGTAGAATATGGCCGTTGGTCTTGAAGGATTTCAAGAAGAAACTCATTGAAACCATTTAGTGTCCATGCTGCCAAAAATGGAAGGTTTGTGCAAATGAAGATCCTCCTGATCTCCTGGGTGCTGGTGCAGCTGAGGACGTCTTGGATGTCTTCTGGATGGTTAAGATGATCTCCTGGCTTCCATAAATAAGTCTGGTTTGGATCAAATCGAATTGGTTGGCAACTTTCCCAAAATAATGTCGGTTTGATCGGTTTTGGGAAATTGATTGTATCTTGGTATTCTCTGAACCAATTCGCCTGATTCTGGACTCTCTGGATAGATAATAATTCCCTCTTGAAACCCATGATTGATTCTGGAAAGGGCCGCTTCATGGTTTGGCTGAAATCATCTTCTAAAGGCTGATACTCGCGACTGGATGGGCTGGAGAACCTCCAGTTTGTAAAATCCATAACTCCTTGGTCCGGAAAGAGTTTCTGGAAATTCCAATTGGGCTGGACTCCTTCTTGAGTGTAGAATCTACTAAAATTTGTTTCACTCCAAAACTCGTTTTGGTTGTCGAGATATACGCCGTGGACTGGACCTATGTCGCTGGTACCTCCAAAGTGGCCGGTTTGGACTGCTTGGTTGACCTCTGGTTCAACCACTGGTTTGATGACCACATCATCCCCTCCCCCTTGTGAAGGTTTTGACCTCAAAACTGGATAACCTGATACACCACAATAGAGCAAGTCAGGTTTCATTCTCCTTTGGGAGTTTAGAACTTTACCTTGATACAATTTTGGTTTGGTAATGGATTGTGCATCTGGTGGCTCTTCTTTAAAAATATGGGAAATGATCACGCCTCTGGCCTGGATAGTGTCATTTCTTCTCTTCTGGAGTTGATGGTACTTCACAATAGTGGTAACCTCATGGTTGATCATCTTTGGGACTGATTCTCCAAGTAATAAAAGATTATCCGGTGGGATTTCTTTTAAGCTTTCTTCTTTGCAACCTGAAAAATTCTCAACATTCTGGACAAAGACAAAGTGAATTATATCTGATACTGGAGTTTCATAAACAGAATGTGATATGGTCGAATTTACCATAGGTGCATCAGCATGATGAAGAATTAAATTCTTCTTTGGACAGCTTTGGATTGATGGCTGCCTTTCTTGCACCCTTTTATCTTGTTGGGTGTGATATCCTTCTTGTCTTGTATCTGAAAAACAATTTCTTGGCAAAGACAAATGCATTATATCTGTGGTTGAAGATTTAAAAACAGAATATTTAAAGTTCATACTTACTTTGATTGCATCAAAAAGTTGAAGTATGATTTTCTCTTTGTTGCCAGCTTCTCCTTCATTCTGTTTTGCACATGTAATGCTGATGGTGTGCCTTTCTAGGGACGTGGGATCTCTTCCTCTAGGCTCTCTTTGTTTTCTTATTCCTGGATCAAAATTCCTTGGCAAAAACAAGTGCATTATATCAGAATTTTGAACCAATAAATCAGATTGAATAAAACTATCACCTTTTATAGATAAATCTGTTTTCTTTTCTAGTGATGTTTCTTTTAATGCTTGCTTAGTGGGGCAAGTCACAGCAAAGTGTCCTCTTTTATGACATCTATAACATGTCTGATCTTTTAAATTTTTAAAGTTAGAAGACTTACCTTGGTTAGATGCCTCTTCTTTCTTTGGGTTTGGAATCTCTTTATTCTTTGGACATAAATCATGGACAACTTTTGATTCCAATAAGGATGTGGTGTTCGGATATTTCTGGATTTCAAGACCTGTCTTAATATCCTTGGACAAAGACAAGTGACTCATACCAGTGGGAGATGATATATAAAACAATTTATCAAGTATAGGACTTACCATAGCCTTTGCTTGAAGTACTGGTTTGTTAAGCTCTTTTTTGGGTCTGCTCAAGGTGTCTTGGCTGACGTTTTTACTCACCTCCATAACCTTTAGGATGTCACTTTTCTGGCCTAAGCAATGGACAATGGCGTGCCCCTGGTTTGGCTGAAAGTTGGTTTGTTGAGGCAAGCTTCCTTGACCCTCTTTTTGGACAGCTTCTCTTGCTTCTTGGGAACCATGAGTTGGATACCTCCTTGGGTACTGCTCCTTGATCTGAGATCTTGTATAACCTGGTGCAAACTCATACCTCATGGCTTTCTTAAGTGCTCCCCACGTTTTGATAGTTGGCTCCTTGTAAAACCATCTATCATCTACTTCTTGAACCCACCATTTAAAGGCATCTCCTTTTAGATGATCAATGGCATAAGCTAGCTTTTCTTCCTTCAAGATGTTGTTGTAGTGAAACCATTCATCAAGGTTCCTCTCCCATCTAAGATAACATCTTTTTCCTGAAAAATTAAAGAGTTCAATTTTATCAGCAAAAGAGTTATAATCAAACCGAGAATTAACAACATGATGGTTGTGGGTTTTAGAAATTGGAGTTTGATTGATCCTTGAAGGATCTGGTGGCTTGGGCTCGACATAGACAGCCTCTGGTGCATCTCCAAATCTTCTTTCTCCTGGCTGTGGACGTTGGCCTTGTGCCTTTCTTCTTTTCCTCAACTGAGTAATCTGTTCAACCTCTTGCAAAGCTGTCAAATGTTGGGTCTTCTTTGCCATCTGACTTTGGCTGTGTGTTTCTCCTAGCATGGCTTCCTGAAACCACTTTCAAAGATCAAGTGAAGGTATGGGAAGTTCTGGTTTAATCAAGAAGAAACCAATTGCAATCTATTAAAAATTAAACCGAGAAAAATATGGCAATGTAAACCGAAATGAAATAAAATATGCAAAAATGATTTTTCTTTTGGTTTTATGGATGCAAACTCGAAATAAAACAAATATGAAATGATAATAATACTATGACAAAGAAAATTAAATGCAAACTAACAATAATTTTTTTTAAATGCAAGATTCAAATAAGAAACAAATATGGAATGCAGATTTTTTTTTTACCTTTTTAAAAAAAAATGGAAACAAATAGCTAAATGAATGCAAACAAATTTTTCTTTTGTTTTTATGATTGAAATGAATCAAACTAAACAACTGGTCGTCTCCTACCTCACACTTTTTATGGTTTTCAATTTTATGATGAACAAAGAACACAAAATGCAAAAACTGTTTTTTTTTTTTGATTTAAGATGAAAACAAATGCAAGCAAATGAATGATGCAAGGATAGAATGGACCTGATTCAGGAGCTTTGAGCTCTGATACCAAAATGTTGTGGGCACAGGGTCAGGCAGTCCGGAATATGGAACTGAGGTTTAGTCCAATAGTTCGGATTGGTACCTGAAACAAAGAGTGAACCTTTTTATGAGTTTTATAAGTTTATGATGCAAACAGAAGCAAACATGAATATGAATCAGAATGATAATAAGAATAAAAGCAAATAGAAAAGGGATAGATTGATGGAGATGGGATCTTTGTTGCTGGACTGAAGTCACTCTCAACAAGATCAATGGATGGAAGATGGATAGATATGGGATTTGCTTGCTGGACTGAAGTCTCTCTCAAGGCAAATCAGTAGATGTAAATGATGGGGGGATTGAGGACGCCACAAAGCTCTGTGTAAGGATGCTTTGATAAGTCAGGTTGCTCAAGAGCTGCTTCTCACAACACTCAAAAGACTTAGATAATAGTTTTAAGAAAAAACTAGAAAAACTGCATATTCATTCATAAAATTCAAGGGTGATTATTACAAAGACAACTACTGAGCTTATATAGGCTCGACCTTGGGCCTCTCTAACAGTCTAAAAATGACAAAAGGAAAGAAAATAAATCGAAACATAAGTCTTGGAAGCAAAGGCTTTGATGGCTCCATGGAATCTTGCCTTTAGCTTGATTTGTGTCTTCAATGGGGAAACTTGGATGATCTTGTACCTGGACAGCTTCTGGACGTGGCCATGATCTTGAAGTCTTCCTGATATGTCTCTGAATGTCTTTAATGTAGAATATGGCCGTTGGTCTTGAAGGATTTCAAGAAGAAACTCATTGAAACCATTTAGTGTCCATGCTGCCAAAAATGGAAGGTTTGTGCAAATGAAGATCCTCCTGATCTCCTGGGTGCTGGTGCAGCTGAGGACGTCTTGGATGTCTTCTGGATGGTTAAGATGATCTCCTGGCTTCCATAAATAAGTCTGGTTTGGATCAAATCGAATTGGTTGGCAACTTTCCCAAAATAATGTCGGTTTGATCGGTTTTGGGAAATTGATTGTATCTTGGTATTCCCTGAACCAATTCGCCTGATTCTGGACTCTCTGGATAGATAATAATTCCCTCTTGAAACCCATGATTGATTCTGGAAAGGGCCGCTTCATGGTTTGGCTGAAATCATCTTCTAAAGGCTGATACTCGCGACTGGATGGGCTGGAGAACCTCCAGTTTGTAAAATCCATAACTCCTTGGTCCGGAAAGAGTTTCTGGAAATTCCAATTGGGCTGGACTCCTTCTTGAGTGTAGAATCTACTAAAATTTGTTTCACTCCAAAACTCGTTTTGGTTGTCGAGATATACGCCGTGGACTGGACCTATGTCGCTGGTACCTCCAAAGTGGCCGGTTTGGACTGCTTGGTTGACCTCTGGTTCAACCACTGGTTTGATGACCACATCAGTTACGCTAAAGCACCCTCGGCTATCCACATACACAACCCAAATTTGAAATTAAAGGAGTGCTTTTCCATTTACAAGATGGTAACAAAATGTTTGATGAAGACGTTAACCAAAAAAACAACTGTTGGTTCTGAATGTTGCGCCACAATCAAGGAGTTGAATGAAAATTGTAAACATACAGTTTTCCGATCGGTCCGTAACCCTTTCGTTATTAACTATGTTAAGAAACATTGCAGCCACGACGCTACTGCTCCTACTCCGGCTTAGAGTTTATTTGAGAAATATCATAAATAAATCTCTTGTATCGATCAAAAGAGTTTACTACTATATTGTGTAACTTTTTATTGTTTGCTTATTGTTGACGCTATCAATTATACAAATTCGATAATAATAAGACTGTTTTTATTTGAAGACAATCAGCAACTCTATTATAAGCCAAATATTATGTATTTACTAGACTCACTAATCCTATTCGTAATGGAGGACAAACTAATAACAAAAACACATGAACTTTATTCAAAATGTCGCAATAATATCAAAAGATATTTTAATCAAACGAAATTTTAATTTTTCAACAACACCAAAGTAAAAACCTTCAAATCTTTGAATTAGTGAAATGCATTATTGATAAAGCATGTAGTCCAAACATTTTCATTATATTATTCTGTTAACAGATACCATTTGTTTTCTACTGAAGCTTAAACATAAAGTAGAGAATAGTGACTACAAGCTTTGAGTTGAACTTGTAAAAGAATAATTTTAAATCTTCGAAAATAATGATTTTAGGTTTAGTTTTCGTTTTTTTTTTTGTCGCTATAATATCTTTGGTTGTCAGCTTTATTTCAATACATACTATTTTTTATTATTTTTGGTAAATTTTAGTTTTTTTATACGAAACAAATATAATCAGAATCATTTATCAGAAGATTATTTTGAATTATGATAACTATTTAACAGAAAAGCAGAACATTATTTTGCATTAATGATAACTCTGGCTTTTTTAGGGGTTTATGTCATGAGTTTATAGTTATCTTTTTAGACTTAATTTGTGAGCCTTATCCTAATTTTTGATATTTTTAATTTGGGATAATATTGTGAAAATGAGAATATCCTGATAGGCGATGTTAATTTGCTGTTTTTTCCTCATTATACGGTGACCATTTTATATCAATAAAAATATTTTTGTTTATTTGTCATACCCTCTATTGTTTTAAATAATTTTCTTATTTGTCGAATTCTTATAGATTTTAATTGAGGGATCATCAATTCAAATTTATCATATTATTTTAACTTAATTAGATAAGTAGAAATTAGAATTGGGATAGAAATTTAAATCAGTGATTTTGCCTATTTGTCATATTCTTTATAATTTTAAATATTTTTTATTTTTATATTCTTATGGTTTTGATTGAGGAGTCATCAATTGAAATTTATCATATTATTTAGTTAAATAAATAAGTATAATTAAATATTAGGATAGAAATCTAAATATTTTGCTTGACCCAGTCTTTAAAATTATTTTTGTTATATGATATGTTTGATGAATATGTAAAAAAATTTAATATAATTTAGTAAAAATTTAATGTTATTCTTACATTATAAACCAATCAAAATTATCTATCTTTTTATCAACAAATTTAATTTATCAAAAGTATTATAGATTTCAAATATATACAAAACTTACTTATCACAAATAATATTTAAAGCCCTTTTACAAAGAAAAAACAAATAATATTTAATGATATTATTCCAACGTATCATGGGCAGCTATCTAGTAGAATATTATTATGATATTATACCATATTTTGGCTACATTAACATATTATACATTTTTCGCTTAACACATGCAGATTTTATAGATTTATGTCCTTAATTGAATATAAACAATTTTAGTCATGATTCCTTCTATATTTTGTTTGTATATGCTATAAAAGTATTCATTTTAACGTTCTATATAAACCCTGGCATAGTTTCATCTTAAAGCCATCCAAAACTAAAAGAAAACTAATTTTTTTCTCAGTTTCACATCGACAAAGAATTCAAAAAAGGATGAAGAATCTTACACTTTTTGTTGCTATAATTCTCTTTTCAAGCTGTGTCACATCTCAATTCATTAATCCAATAGATGACAGAGAGCTACGTTCAGGCACCCTTAGCTATCCACAAACACAGCCCAAATCGGGAAATAAAGGAGTGCTTTTCTAGTTGCAATATGGTAACAAATTGTTTGATGAAAACGTTAACAAAAAAATAACCGTTGGTTCTGAATGTTGCGCCACGATCAAGAAGTTGAATGAAAATTGTAAGTATGCAGTTGTCAGGTCGTTTTGTAACCCTTTCGTTAACAACTATGTTAAAAACATTGATCTAGCCATGATACTACTCTCCTAGTCCGGCTCAAAATTTATTTGAAAAATATCATAAATAAATCTTTTATATCGATCAAAAGAGTTTATTACTACGTTGTGTAACTTTTCTTTTGCTTATTGTTGCACATTATAAAAGTTCAGTTATAATAAGATTGTGTTTATTGGAAGATAATTAGCAATTCTATTATAAGCCAAATATTATGCATTTACTAGACTCACTAAACCTATTTATAATGGATGACAAACTAATAACAAAACACACAAACTTTATTCAAATTGTCGCAATAATATCAAAGATATTAGTCAAACGAAATATTAATTGTCCAACAACAGAAAAGTAAAAACCTTCAAATCTACGAATTAATGAAAATGCATTATTGAAACAGTCCAAACATTTTCATTATATAATATTCAGTTAACAGATACCATTTGTTTTTTTCCTGTCTGAAACAAACTTCTTCCAGCCATTGATGATCTCTCTTTGCTTCTCCATATCGCTTTTCTTCACTGTCACCATCAAGTTATCCCCGTTAGCTTCACTCTCCTCTCCTAGCGAAATTTTGTGAATTACTCGTGAAGGAAGTTCATCTAGCTCACGCATCACTTTCTCAATATCGATCACAAGTCTCTCTGCTAGTGTTCTTGAAAAATCTTCTCTGATGACCACTCGAAGAACTGTTATGTGTTGTGCGTTAGGAGGCATTGTATATGCCGGCACTATCCATCCGTACCTACGTTTTAAATATAAATAAAATTATAGATACATTATAGTCACACACAAATCTAGTTACTTATTTTTATGAATCTTTTAAGTATCAATAACGTCTAATTTATGTATTTACTCTTGAGTGCATAAATCATTTATCACAATGAACGAAATGAGAAAGAGTAAGAAACATTAGAGCATCTCCATTGCTAAAATTATCAAAATACAATTACAAAAATAATATTTTTTAATTCATTTATATAATTATTTTAAAAATAATAAATGACACTTTTCTTTAGGATATTATATACAGTTTCTATGGTTTCTCAAATAAGATTTAGATATTCTATTAGTATTTCATTAATTAAAAATATAAAATAAAAGTTAATTAGGTGAGAGAAAACAAAAATATCTAAAGTAACAAGTTTTAAAAAACCGTTAATATATTCCGATGTCATATGTTTGTGTGCAGTTGGTCTATAGTTAATATAGTATAATTTTTAATTAGATAACTATGTTTTACTAATTAAATATTTTGCGCTAAAAAAGTAGAAGCTTACCTGCGAAGCATGTCCGAGACTTCGAACTCAGTGTGAGAGCTGTTATCTTTCAAGGAGAAAGCAACAAGTGGCACTCCCTCATCCTTTGATACGATGTTGAACCTTCCTGTCTTCTCAAGTCCTTCTCTTAACATGATCATATTCTCTCTGCAATTCTCCATCACATTTCTATAACCCTGTTTGATACATTTTATTTTACTAAGGAATTTCTAGTTACTAAGCCTTAACATGATGTATAGCATTTACAGTAGTCACGAACTGACTCACCTCGTGGCCCAATCGGATAAGTTGGTAGTATTGAGCTATGACTTGACTCGAACCTGCGCGCGTTATTGAGGAAAATCAATGAGGAGTGATTGGCGATGAGTGAAAACAAAATACAACTCATAAAATGTTCAAAAATTCTAAATATATGGAAAAAATCACACTTTAATATGACGCCGTCTTAAGTTACGTTATACCATACTTAAAGTGAAAACAAATTTGACTTGTATCACTTTGATGTTCATGTCTTACCTATTTCTTAAATTATTCAAAATTGATAAAAGTGGAAAAAAGTTTAACCTCTATTGCTCCATCACTTTGATGATCACCTACGACTAATTTTTAAAGTGGCTTTATTTTTGTATATTAAAGTAGAAAGATATTTAACCTCCGTCACTTTGATGTTAGTCAATTTATATCATGGCTGGTACGTATAAGTCAAACAAGAAAGATTAGGAATAGCAATAAAAATAATTAAAACAGACAATAACTTAGACCATCACTAAGTTAAACTTACCTTTGGAAAAATTGAGCGTAAAAGTGGGTTGGTCAGCACCAAGATAATTGATATGGAAGATGAGTTCCTCAGGCAAATCCTCTTTGTTTCTCCAGACAACCCAGCCAATCCCAGCGTACACAAGTCCATACTTGTGACCACTCACATTTATACTCTTCACCAATGGCAATCTAAAGTCCCATTCCAATTCTGGATACAGAAATGGTGCAATGAATCCTCCACTTGCCGCATCCACATGGATTGGTGTGTCCCATCTATCAAAGCATGCAAATATATATCAACGCAGTTATTAGTTGTTTTGATTAGTGTAAACGTTTTAAATATTCTAACTATAGTACTACTAATATATTGTATAGTGTATAACAATCCATTGGTACAAAACTAATCAATTTACCCGGTTTCTTTGTTCTTTAGGACCAAGAGATCGTTCAAGAGTTTGACATCTTCAAATTCTCCATTAAGAGTGGAACCAAGAATGGCCGCAACACATATAGTGTTTTCATCGACCATCTCAACAGCTTGCTCCGGATTCATCACATAATATCCTTCGCTTAGTTTCACTTCTTTAAGTTCAACCTCAAAGTACCTAGCAAATTTCTCCCAACACACCTAGCATTTTGATACGTTATTGTTAGAAACTGATCAAACACAAATTTAACTATTACCATGCATTAAACTTGAATAATCGTTAATTACTTGAACATTGGCTCCGGTGACAATGTTGGGGTTATCGAAGGGTTTTCCTTCGGCTTTACGCTTGTTCTGCCATTTTCGCTTAAAGGCCAAACCGGCCAACATTATGGCCTCAGATGATCCAACGGTCCCTACTCCAACGGCTGTCTCCGTCTCTCCTAACGGTGCGTTGAATAGATGTGCAATCATGTTCACACATCGGTTCTGTTTAAAAACATTAAAACAATAATGATTAATTAGTGAAAAGCAGTGTGGCTAATGACTTACTGACACCTAGATTGATGCTTAACTATAATACTCCTAGTGAATAGCATCCTCACTGATCTTTTGTGTAAATTTAAAATAATACTCAAAAGGGTGGAGATTAATTAGTCATAAAACTACAATTATTCTATAGTCCAGCATGAGATCGTGTAAATCTTATAATGTGAATAAATACGGTCAGCTAATTGATGGAGAAAATTACGATCATATTCTAATCTGAAGATAATATAGAATGTTAGATTTTTTTTTGTAACTATGAATGAATGTTAGATTTGATCCTGCAATATATCATACATTATTCATACTCTTTATATTTTCAATTCAAAATACGAGGAATCTAACCACTTGTAACTTAGAGTATAACTAGGATATTTTTTTTTTTGCTAAAAAGGTATAACTTGGATATCTATCTTATTAAAACAGGAACATTACAACTTTTTCTAGGTAGATTTTTAAAAGTGGACCTCATATATTTAAATTAAATATCTCATTCTTTATATATAATACATACCATAGTCTAACTTTGCATTGATGTATTTCCTTAAATACAGTTTTTCTTTTTGTCTATATTCCGTATATGATTTTTACATTTATTACATATCGATTTAGATAAGATATATACTAAGAATACTAAAAATATTAATCGTTCTATAATTACCCTATACAATTCATTTTAAATTGATCAGTATACTTTCATTGGCCATATTAATTTTATTAGTACGAATAACATTAGGTAGATAAGTCATAGACACATACATAAATATATGACTATTCTTATAACTACGTTGGACCTAATCTACTTTCTAAAACAAATAACACATAGCTTCATATATTGTATAGAAAATAATAATATTGTATAGTATTATACTTATACAATAATACTAAAAACAAACCAAACTGAAATATAATATATATCGAAAATGCTTTGAACCATTACACACAAAATATATTAGACTTTAGAGATAAAATTCACTTTGAAATTACGTAATAATTATTTTAAAAAATTAAATTTCGTAATGTACAAAAAACATAAGTTTTATATAAAATTTTGTGTTATAATAAAAACACAATTCGCGCTTGCAAAGTGTTATTTTTACATACGAAAGACAGTTTTGATATTGTTCTTTAAACACAAAATTGAATTATACAAACTCGATACTACATAAAACTAAACAATATAGAATACATTTAAAAAAAAAACCCGTGCGGGTGTGCATATGTTTATATAATATATAAATATATTATGTTACACATATTTTCATATAAATAATACCCCAATGTAAGTTTTGTATAATAAATGTTGAAAATACAAAATATATAGCACTATATATTTTAAATAATATAAAAAAATCTACTTTACGTTATCATAAAATTTAAAAATACAGATTTAGTAATTAAACACATTGCTTATTTAAACACATTAATACACATTGTTATTAATCAAAATTTTATATTAATACACATTGCAATCATATATAACATTTAGTAAAAACGAAGATAAAAAAAAATTGACTCCCGCTCGGTCGAGCGGGTCATGATCTAGTTGTTATATTATATATATATGTATTTTAATTTCAGTGATGGCCCGATCATCAAATATCATCAAAAATGACTGGTATTTGAGGAATAAGGTACTACCAATATTCCCACTAATTACTATAGTTTACTCCAAATGAATCCAAAAGTAATAAACACGACCATAGAAAAAGTCAAGATAGGTGTTAGCGTAGTGCACGCATTTATACATGTGGAAAATTATTCAATAATAAAGCATCTTATTATTGATGATACAAACTAATAATAGTAACAAATATTAATATATAGGACCAGCAAATTAGAGAAAAAAATACTCACAAAACAAGATTTAAAACAATGCATCTTATGAATACTAATCAACAATGGTATAGACAAAAATGTATTCAATCAAAAAAATACCATATAATATCTCGGCCACATACTATCACAAGATCGATAGAAAAAATGCTGAAGATCTTATAATCATTTCTCTCCATATATAAACCGATATATAATTATGGTTTTAACTCGATGTTGAACGATCATGAGCTATATATTATATAATCAAATACCTGGAGTTCGGTGGTGACAGGGTACTCGTCCATATCGACGTAGTTCTTGTTGATGGAAGACATAATTAGCTTATCACACTCAGGCTCCATCCACGTCGTCACGAAGGATGCCAAGTTTAGCCTTGGATTACCGTCAAGCATCAGCTCATCATTTATTATCTGATAAGCCGCTTCTTTTGGGATCGAGTTTTCCGGCATCTTGAACCTGATATTAACGTTTTTAACACTCCGTTATAATGAAGATTACATGCATATAACATGATCAAGATTGTTATATTTTTTAATCGTATGCTACCTGGGAAGTGAAGTTCGGACGTATCTTGATGCGAATGTGGAGTGGACAGAGACGTCCGAATTCGATGCGGCGTGAGAGAGCACCATCACGGCGATGAGAGAGAGAATAACACGAGATGATGATGAGAGAGAGAATGAGATCGAGGAAAGTGATGAATGGGATTGGAGGAAATGGAGAAACACCTAGTAGGGGTTTTATATCAATAATAAATAATATTGAATGATAACCATATGGGTTTATTTGTGTAATAATATATTTTGAAATGGAGTGTTTATTTAAGTTAGTAGAATAATGCCTCTAATTAATTTCGTTTCAGTTTTCTAAACCCAGTGCATTTTTGAGAAGTTTTGTTTGAAAACACGATAGCTTTTATTTTGTTTCCATAATAAAGATTTCTAAGAAATTTGATTTATTAACACGGTAGAAATATTTAATGCTTGCTAAGTCAATGATGAATGGGATCCGAGGAAAATATATAAGCGTTTTATGAATTCGTTCATGTATTAAATAAAGAGTTATTCTTGAGTTCACCTTCTGAGGTGAAACTAAAAGGTTCACCAACCAATAAAAAATTGTCATTTTAGATTCAGTATCTTTTAATTAAGGAAACAAATAACTTGTCAAATTATATTATCTTTTCAATATAAAATTTTAAAATAAATAAACATAGTATATAAAAACGAATTTAAAAAAAAATTAATACTAAACCCTAAACTCTAATACTAAACCCTAAACTCTAATCCTAAACCCTAAACTCTTGGGTAAACCCTAAACCTTTGGAAAAACATTAAACATGTTGTCAACAAAACACTAAACCCCAAACTCTAATCTTAAATCCTAAACCCTTGGGTAAACCCTAAATCCTTGGGTAAATCCTAACCCTTAGAAAAACACTAAACATTTGCATAAATTCTAAATTATAAATCTTAAACACTAAACTCTAAATCTTATAAATAAATATCTTTTAAATAATATTTTTTGAGAACTATTGTTATTTTTATTTATTTAATCATTTTTATTTATTTTAAAAGCATAATATAATTTGGTAAATTATTTTGTTTCTTTAATTAAAAGATACTAAATTTAAAATGACAACTTTCTATTGGTTGGTCCCTTGGGGTGAACCCAAGAAAAAATCTTAAATAAATGTTCTCTCAGCAATCGTTTGGTCCATAGAATTAGACCAAACGTTGGTTACTTTTTTACATTTTTAGAAACGCGGAAGACAACGCACATCGACCAATACGGTAAGGTTTCTTCTTAATTTATCTAGTATGATAGGCCTCGTAATGTAAAATATGCGAGTTAGTTTATTATATTTCATCATTGATTACATAAGATCATGCGTAGTGCACAGTTAATGTTTGTAATAATATTTGCCGATCGATTGATGATATGATTATTAAGAATTAAATTAACTGTAAAGTTGATTATATTTAATTCGATCTCTATTATTGAGTCGGCCGAATATCATAACGAGTTGCTAGTCTTCATCATCTATCTACAAAAAAATCAAAGAGTATGAAAGCATATAATTAAATAAATCTGAACAATCTTATTACAAAAATCTTGTTTTCAAAATAAAAATAGTGTTACAAGAAGAAAAAAGATCATATAAGAGTCTAATTGACAAAACAAAGAAACTAAGAATAGTTTATTAAAATAAGAAACTAATTTTCTTTTAATGTCTCCAAAATAAATGTGTGATAATAATCACATTAGTTCAAAACTTAAAATCAATTCAATGAAAAAGATAAACGATATGTCTTTCAAAATTTAAAACCAATGCAATAAAAATAGAAAAAAAAAACTATCAAAAACCAGTCAACCTATGAAGGTCTGACATCAACAAAATACGGGCTTGTCTGTCTTCTTCTTGACATTGATCTCTTTCGGCTTCTCAATGTCGCTTTTCTTCACCGTAACCACCATGTTGTCGCCGTTATCTTCACTCTTCAACTCTCCAAGTGAAATTTTGTGGATCACTCGCGACGGAAGCACATCAAGCTCATGCATCACTTTCTCAATATCCATCACAAGTCTCTCCGCCAGTGTTCTTGAAAAATCTTCTCTGATGACCACACGAAGCACAGTTATGTGCTCGGCGTTTGCCGGCATTGTATATGCAGGCACTATCCATCCATACCTACATCATAGTCAAACGTAAATATAACAACACAATGACTGCTTCTAAATGACAAAGAGTATCATATTCAAGACAGCTAACCTGCGAAGCATCTCGGAGATTTCGAACTCAGTGTGAGAACTGTTATCTTTCAAGGAGAAAGCGACAAGTGGAATTCCCTCGTCCTTTGATACGATGTTGAACCTTCCTGTCTTCTCAAGCCCTTCCCTTAACACGATCATGTTCTCTCTGCAATTCTCCATCACGTTTCTGTACCCCTGTTTGATACATTTTAGTTAGTAAGTAATTCTTAGTTAATTAGCATAATATATTAAATCGATATTCATGGCTCACCTCATGGCCCAATCGGATAAGCTGATAGTATTGAGCAATGACTTGACTCGAACCTGTGTTTATTAAAAAGAATATCAATAAATATATAGAAAAAAATGGAAGTAATTTATAGATTCTGGAGTGAGCTACTAATAGTAATACTTAAGTGGTGAAGTACGTTACCTTTGGAGAAGTTGAGCGTAAAAGTGGGCTGGTCAGCACCAAGATAGTTGATATGGAAGATGAGTTCATCAGGCAAATCCTCTTTGTTTCTCCATACCACCCAACCAATTCCAGCGTACACAAGTCCATACTTGTGACCACTCACATTAATACTCTTAACCTGTGGCAGTCTAAAGTCCCATTCCAACTCCGGATATATAAACGGTGCTATGAATCCTCCACTTGCTGCATCCACATGTATGGGTACATCCAATCTATCAAAAACATGCATATGTTAGTTGTTTTACTTAGTGTACTAGACATACAGTAGTGTGTAACGATCCATTGATATAATGAAGGAAATATATAATTACCCAGTTTCTTTTTTCTTCAGGACCAAGAGATCATTCAAGAGTTTGACATCTTCAAATTCTCCATTGAGAGTGGAACCAAGAATGGCCGCAACACATATAGTGTTCTCATCGACCATCTCAACAGCTTGCTCTGGGTCCATCACATAATACCCTTCACGTAGTTTCACTTCCTTAAGCTCAACCTCAAAGTACCTAGCAAATTTCTCCCAACACACCTAAAACCATTTTGATTCATGATTATTAGACATTGCTCAAAAGCATTATTTAATTGTGAATATTAAGCTTGAAGAATCGCTAATTAATTACTTGAACATTGGCTCCGGTGACGATGTTGGGTTTGTCAAAGGGTTTGCCTTCGGCCCTGCGCTTGTTCTGCCATTTCCGCTTGAAGGCCAACCCAGCCAACATTATGGCCTCAGATGATCCAACGGTCCCTACTCCAACGGCCGTCTCCGTCTCACCTAACGGTGCGTTGAATAGATGTGCAATCATGTTCACACATCGGTTCTGTTTTAGTAATAGTAAGAAAAAGAGTGTTTAGCGTTAATAATCTTACTGAATAAGAACGTAACATGTTATAAAGGTTAACTACAACCATATATCTTATGAAAAGTTCTATAATGCTAACTAGTAATGGTAATGAACAGAAACCCAAAAACAACATAAAGAATATACCATGTAATATTTCGGTCACATGATATCACAATATCGTTAGAAAAAATTCTTAAGATCCAGTAAAACTATCTCCACATATATTCCGATATAGAATTAAGTATAAACTCTGTTTTGAAACTATCATGACTTCTATATATTATTGATTAAAGTACAAACCTGGAGTTCGGTGGTGACAGGGTACTCGTCCATGTCGACGTAGTTCTTGTTAATTGAGGCCATGATGAGCTTATCGCACTCAGGCTCCATCCATGTGGTCACGAAGGAGGCCAAGTTTAGCCTTGGATTACCGTCAAGCATCAGCTCATCGTTAATTATCTGATAAGCAGCTTCTTTTGGAATCGAGTTTTCAGGCATCCTGAACCTGATATTATACGTTTTAAACCACATTATAATGGAGCTTATTACATGCATATAACATGATCAAGATTTTTTATTTTTAAGTTGTATGTTACCTAGGAAGCGAAGTTCGGACGTATCGTGATGCGAATGTTGAGTGAACGGAGATGTCCGAATCCGATGCAGCATGGGAGAGCACCATCACGACGATGAGGGAGAATCTCCACGAGATTACAATAAGAGAGAAAGTAAGGCCTAGAGAAGT
The DNA here is from genome assembly GCF_000801105.2 of Raphanus sativus. Lineage (NCBI taxonomy): Eukaryota > Viridiplantae > Streptophyta > Magnoliopsida > Brassicales > Brassicaceae > Raphanus > Raphanus sativus. Next base: position 24,932,961 of record NC_079513.1, read on the forward strand.
GGTGATGGATCTTGCAGGAAGAAGTGAAACACTTTATATATATGGGTGGTTTATATCAAAAAAGGTAACCCTAAAAACCATGTGAGTTACTTGGCTAATAATATATATTTGAAATAAATGCTTTTGGAAATGTTCGTTTTTTTTTCTTTTTAGAAAGTTAAATTTCTTCGCAAGGCCTATATTATGTACTTTTTTGTGAAGTTTGGTTAGAATCAGAAGGGTCCCGACACGAATGAAACCACATTGGAAATACGATTTCGTTACTTTCCATTTTGTTGATTTCGGTTTCTAAAAAGTAAGTATACTTGGAAAAAGGGTGAAAATATGCAATGCGTGCTAAATACGTAAAAGATTAATGGGATTCAAGGAAACTTGCATTTATTTAACAAATTAAATGCCTTCTCATAAATGACAAAATGCTCTTTTTGCCAAAATTGCTTTCAACGCCTATAGTTTGTTTAAATTAGCGGAATATCTTATTTTTCTTTATACAATTAGACCAAACATTTATGTTTTTTTACATTGTTATAACACGGAAGAAGATGCGTGTGGACCAGGCTCCGACCATGTATACGATATGGTTTCTACTTTCTATAGGTGGTCAAAAAAGTAGACACAGCGCAGAAGTCGCACCAATTAGCTAGGTAGAAGACGAGGCTAATCCGTCATTTCATGATTTATCAAATAGAAAGTGAAAAATGGCAAGACCGGGCATGTTCTGATATCCATCACGGTGTCTATATAACATTTGAATGTGAGGCTTGAACACGATTTGCTCGAAAAACTGATAAATAGTGTTATATAAACACACAATAAAGAAACCCACAATGAATCCTCAATTTAAACTGTTACTATTTTATTTACTAGGTACCGTGTTAGGCATTTTTCACCTAGTGAGATGATGATAATACACAACGGCTTCGTAGAGATGCATTAGAAAGTATAGTGGTCTACACTCCCGTTGATCTAAGCACAACATAGTTCCACAATTCAAAGGATCAAAGCCATGCTAAAATGCGATGATACTCAGTGAGAGACTATTTGGTTCTTTATCTTTCAAATAATGTTTTGAGTGAGAAGACTATTCTCCGGTGATTTTATAATGTATCAAACTCATATCGGTTTGATGTTTCTGATTGGTAAAATAAATATTGTAATAAATTCTAAGGGAGGCCCCTATCTACTAGCTCCTACAAAATCATTTAATTAGTTGTTTTTTCGTAACACTTTTCTTCTTCTGTAACACTATTTTAATTAGTTGTTATATGACATTTCATCAGTTAACAATGAAAAATCTTACGTTTGTAAAAGACATATCAACATCAAAATATCTTTTCTCGTACGTGAAAACTGCACCATCGGAAATGGATAGCTAAGCTTACCTGCAAGACGTGGTACTCGTTTTTTTCCACGTTCACATGAATAATAATTTTAATTTAGTTTTGTAATGATGATGATAATAAAAAGAACTGGACAAGGGTGTTCCAAATGTTTTTTTTCTGGTTCTGTACAGATTTGAGTTAAATATAAAAAATGGTTTACTATCCGGTTTAGATTTCACAAATTTGAAAAAAGAATATAAATCTAAAAGTCACGATCCATTTTTGTATTTTTGGTTCGATTTGAATTCAGTTTCTATCATAAGAACTCAGTTTTTCGAGCTTCATAATGGAAAACGGGGAAAAGTACAATAAAACATTCAATTTGTTGAGCTAAATTGAACCGATTTACTTGGTTCAAACACTTAAACCGACCGGTTAGGTAAAAACCACCCCCGAATGGAGGGAGATGCGATTGCGAGGTGGGGGAGATTACTGTTTTACAAATGGCAAAGAGAAAACAACGGACGATTCATTCGTTACCACCACTATCTCTCTCCCTCACTATAAATACCCCTCCCCTTTGATTCCACAACACTCCTTCATCTCCAACCTCTCTGCGATTAACATCTCTAGATCGGAATCTCGTTTACCAACCATGGCCGCAGCCGCGATCGAGAAGCTCCCTCAGCTCAAATCCGCTACCGATGGACTTAACGAGATGAGGTCTCTTCCACACATTCTCTCATTTTCCTCGTTCTCAGATTCTGATTCTGGATCTGGTAAATCTTCTTCTTCATCGTTTAATCTCTCTCTCTCATCTGTTTCAGTGATAACGAGAGGAGCGGATTCATCAACCTCGTCTCTCGCTACCTGAGGTTCGTCCTTTGTATTATCTTTGCTGATCGAGTTTTTGTGTTGCTGTTAAAATCAAACGGTTTAGTTTGCATTGAAACGGAGTAATGTTTGTTAGTTGAAAAGATCGATGCAACAAGTATCGTATCGGATCTGGGAACAGATCTAAGAAACTTTTTTGAATGAGTTCTAAAATTCTATCACGTGTGAATCTGTTAGCGGTGAGGCTCAGCACATTGAGTGGAGCAAGATCCAGACTCCTACTGATGAGATTGTTGTTCCTTACGATAAAATGGCTAACGTCTCTGAAGGTATTTTTTTCGAATGATACAAAATCTCTATTGAAATTTGCATTCGGTAACAAAATAAGTTTTAATTATGTTTTGCAACGTAATGAAGATGCTTCCGAGACTAAGTATCTGTTGGACAAGCTTGTTGTGCTAAAGCTTAATGGAGGTTTGGGAACGACGATGGGATGCACTGGTCCAAAGTAAGCTCTCTAGTCTTGCCTCACTATCGGTTTTTTTTTTTTTAGTTTGAATTTGAGCAGTGGATCTAGTCTCTTTGAGATAATTAAGTGGAGAGTACATTTACCATGTCCTCCTTGGTTTTGGACTGCGCTCTTGGTCTATAGGATTTATTGCTATCACTAGTGGACTTAGCGGATCCTTTGTGTAGCTAGTAAACAATTCACTGCTAGCTTTTTGAAAATGGCAGGGATATGGTAGTTGTTTGAACTTCACGGGTGAACAAGTTCATACAGTCCATATTTTATAACTTCATTTGAGTTTACCGTATGCAGTCCTTACCGATGTATTATGCGACATTTTCTTTCTTCTAGCAATCGGTTTTTCATTTGTCTTTTCCTGTTTCTGTGCAGATCGGTTATCGAAGTTCGTGATGGTTTGACATTTCTTGACCTGATTGTTATCCAGATCGAGGTTTGTCAATTTTTTCTTTTTTCTTTTTCTTTCTAATCTTAATGCCTTTACGTAACTTCATATATTGCTTTCCAACAGAATCTCAACAACAAGTATGGATGCAAGGTTCCCTTGGTTCTCATGAACTCATTCAATACCCATGATGACACACAAAAGGTACTTCTTTTACACCGAGACTCACTTCTCTTTAGTTCTACATTTATCTAATACTTGTAGGCTGGCTGCTTTTTGTCTGTTTTCAGATTGTGGAGAAGTACACCAACTCAAATGTCGATATTCACACTTTTAATCAGGTACTTTCATGTCAATGCCAAGAAACCAAAACTTCATTTACTTGAACGATCTAGGTCAACTGTGGAACTAACAATGTTGGCTTTAATTGTGTAGAGCAAGTATCCTCGTGTTGTTGCTGACGAGTTTGTGCCATGGCCTAGCAAAGGAAAGACTGACAAGGATGGCTGGTATGATTTTGTTCTCGTAGACTAGTAAACTTATATTGTAATTTCACTGCCTTCTGTATTTTGGTTTTTCTTATCATGCAAAACTTTCAAAAAGTCCTGGGGTCTAGTCTATGCTTACAATCATTATGAGTCTCATTTAGCCTTGTCAATCAAATGCTGCAATCCTGATGGAATTTTTTCCTATAGTATTGCATATGCATTTGCATTTGAGATTCCATTTGCATGTGAATATCCTTCTCTATTCTGTCACCACTTATAAAGGGTGTTTTTGTGAAGGTATCCTCCCGGTCACGGTGATGTATTCCCATCCCTCATGAACAGTGGCAAGCTTGATGCTTTCATATCACAGGTTATTTCTTTGATCTAGTATATTACTATTTGTCTCCTGAACTGATTTTTGATACGTTTGTGACTTTTGGCATTTGCCAATTTTAATTCCGGGTTTCTCACTATTCAGGGTAAGGAGTATGTGTTCGTTGCCAACTCAGACAACTTGGGCGCTGTCGTCGACTTAAGTAATATCTTCTTCTTGGTTTCTTCCTGTTTGCTTTTGCTTAGTTGCAATCTGCAAAAGTAACATTGAATCAGAGAGTAATTATTGGCTGTCATTTATTCGATGTTGCTTCAGAAATCTTGAAGCACCTGATCCAAAACAAAAATGAGTACTGTATGGAGGTGACACCAAAAACCCTAGCTGATGTAAAGGGAGGAACTCTCATCTCCTACGAAGGAAAAGTACAGGTAGATTTCCTTTCCTGTTTAGATATAGCTATTTGGCTGCAAGATTACTGGAAAATTACTAATAAAACTTGGTGTTAGTACCTACTGAACATTGTCTGTGCATTCTGCAATATCTCTCCTTATTATTGTGCATGCCACCTTCAAATCATAGGGGTATCCAGGCTCATAGTTAAATAATATATGGAGATATATGTCGTTGTTTTCTGCAACTCATGATCCTGACGCTTTTTCATTGTTCTTCTGTTAAAGGAGAATATAATAGTCTTACTGACTTCTAAGTTTGACTTTTCTGATGTGTAACTCAGCTACTGGAGATTGCTCAGGTACCTGATGAGCATGTAAGTCCACAACTCTTCTGTTTTCCTTGTGGTTTCTATTTAAATTTATCTTTCTGTTTTTATGATATAGATTTCCTTTTTACGAGAGCTTCCTTGAGATTCTTGTAGCAATCAGACACTATCTTTCATTAGCTTTACTTGTTCCATTTTTCGCTCATAACATGTCATAAAAAAGTTGCTGCTGCTCTGAGCATGAAACGAAATTGCTCATCTCTGGTTATTACGTCTGACTAAGAATTACCTTACTCGTGTTTTTGGTAGGTAAATGAATTCAAATCAATTGAGAAATTCAAGATTTTCAACACGAACAACCTGTAAGTAATCTATCTGGTCCTCAAAACAGTGGAAGATAATAGATTTATTTTCGGAGACTTACCTGTTTAGCTTTACAGTTGGGTTAACTTGAAAGCCATCAAAAAGCTTGTGGAAGCTGATGCGCTTAAGATGGAGATCATCCCTAACCCGAAGGTACCTATTTTTCAAATCGTACCATCCTGCACAATTAGGCTATTGCAACTTTGCATGATTTGTCGTAAACTCTTCTCAGGAAGTCGATGGAGTCAAAGTTCTTCAACTGGAAACTGCAGCTGGTGCTGCGATAAGGGTATGCAGATTTTGTTCTTTATTTCGTCAACGCAGTTTTTAAGAGAAACACAACCGTGACCTTCTTCTAATGCTTCCCTGTCTTCAAACAGTTTTTTGAAAATGCAATCGGTGTCAATGTACCGCGGTCACGGTTCTTACCAGTGAAGGCAACTTCAGACTTGCTTCTTGTTCAGGTAAAGCCAAAACACTGCAAAGCTCCAAATAATCCACTGAACACGCAACAGAGAGCTAATAATTCTTAATCATTTTCACAGTCTGATCTGTACACTCTCGTGGATGGCTTTGTCACACGAAACAAAGCTAGAACAAACCCCACAAACCCAGCGATCGAATTGGGACCCGAATTCAAAAAGGTAAGAAAACGTTTTTCGCTCTCTGTAAAAGAGTATTTCACTCTTACACAATCTAACTTTTTTGTGTGTGTTTGGGTTAATAAAACAGGTGGCGAGCTTCCTTAGCCGGTTCAAGTCCATCCCGAGTATAGTTGAGCTGGATAGCCTTAAGGTCTCTGGTGATGTCTGGTTTGGCTCAGGCGTTGTTCTCAAGGGCAAAGTGTCGGTGAAGGCAAACTCCGGGACAAAACTTGAAATTCCCGATAATGCGGTGGTCAAGGATAAGGTAACGTTTATATTCCCGGGGAGGATATTGTAAGAACTACATCACTAGGACTCAACTTGTGCGTGTTGTTGTTACAGGACATCAACGGTCCAGAGGATCTGTGAAGAAAAGTTTAAAGATCCCTGATGCAGTCTTCTTCTGTCTTCCTCTTCTTATTATACGTGAAAGCACTTTTGATTGAACTTTTTTCAAGGTAAAAGATTCCCAAGAATAACACAGTGATGTTTTCTTTATCTTCTTTTTACGGAACTATTTTCTTCTCTTTCCCTACTTGAGTTTTTTTTTCTTTCATTTTTTATGGTTGGGATACTCTTCTAAATATTATCAATGGAGATGTTAGTGAAAACATCAGTTAAAAATAATTTTATTATTTTCCCAAGAACCATCTTAATATGTGAGAAAATTTAATATTATGAAACAAATAAAAAAAACAAAGAGAGTAAATATTATGTTTTATTTAGTTTTTCAACTAATTAGTCAGAATAATTTATTCCTTCCAGTTTGTGTTTCAAAAAAAAAAAAATTATTCCTACCAATTTCTATACCATATTCCGGTTGTCGCAAATTATTTCCTACTCTTACTTGGACCACTTTTACCAACTCGAAATCCGAAGTGAACGACAAGAAATCATAAAATACAAAGATAATACGGTTGGTCCATAAATAGTTTCACTGCTCACTGGTCAGGCTTTTCTACACTGGTCCAGGTCCACACATCCTTTTTCCAATCTCTTTTTTTATCTTTGTTTAGACTTTAGAAGAACATTCACACTGACTGCCACAAAAGTCAGAGGCCTTTATTTCAAAAGAATATCTGATTCTTTCAATTTTTATCCCGTTTGGCTCTAAAGTGGCAGGCCAAAAAGATGTTGGGCCAACGAATATGAACCACATAGCTAAAGGGAATTATATCGCAAAAGATAAATGTATGGTGGTGAAAGAAAAATAAAAAAAAATATCGCAAATGTGTAACGCATCAATTCACACTATCCAGTAATATAATAAGTTGCCTAACTCCCAAGCACCACCAAGCCTAACAAATAACCAGTGCTAAAGCACAGCGAGAACGAAAATACGTGGCTGAGGATTTTTTTTGCGATAACAATAATTCGGTAACAAGAAAAAAAGCCAGTGGCGCCTTCGTCTTCTTCCGCGTGTCAATTTTGTGTAGAACAGTCGGCTAAATGTAAGAATAAGTGACATGGACAAAAGTGCATTTTAATATATTTTAAATTAAAGTCTATGATTTACAGACTTGTTTGCTTATGTTTTCGTATATGCTTAACCAAAGGATTTAATTAATTATCTTACACATTTAAGAGGATTGATTACGACCTGAACAATAGATAAACTGCATAATAGTAAGGAAAAAGCTGAAAATAATTGTAATGATATGATGGCAACATATTGTGTATCTCTATCAAAGGCTTTCGTAATGGAGCGACCCACACCATGTATTAATTTATAGACAGAAGATATTTAGCTGGCGGCTCACATTTCTCGGTCCAGCATAATCCATATTTCCCGATATTTTTCATTATCCTTTTTATCATACAAATTTTTTTTTATTAATACTAGCGAGTAACCACCAACCACACGAGCAACACGTGTCAAATGGAGGGGGTATTTGAAGGTGAGCCACAAGATTTCATCTGTTTCTCGACTGGGAAAAAAAAAGGGCTTATTGGCGAGATAGCCATTTTTTAGTATGAAATTAAGAATCTAACAATGATTTTGACATAATTCATTGTCAGACTCTTTGGCTTCCTTTTACCCGGTTATGTCCTTGCACGTAACAAGTTGCCGGTTCCATATTCTAAAGTAAACGACGTGGTTGGTTTTGTGTGGCATATTACCAATAACATAATTTATGGAGCACGTGGTACAGTTATATTCAATACATATGATGTAAGTGTATGCATCGAAAGGAATAGATAACAGTTGCAAGTAACCAGAAACTATATTAACCTAACGGCGATATGAAGATAATGACATTTATATTCTATACGAACTGTATAAGTTTCCATACTATGTATGCTAGGTAGAATAGTAACATTATACTTGTGTCATCTGAAAGTTGACGTGTGCGGTATGAGATGCGATGATGCATGTTGTAGAATACATTTCCAATAGTTGGTGACAGCTATTCCATATGAAAGAGTAGGAAGATGCCACATAATGAGTTAGAGTTATTAAGATAATTTCACTGTGTAGAATTAAACAAGTGGTGTAAGCTAATGATTATATATGTGCATTATAGGGTTAAGTAAATATTTACACTGTCCATTACGAAGAGCGTTCTATTCAATATACACCGTACTATTTTAAATGCTACTAGATGTATAGTACAACCATGATTTAGTTACATGAAATACAATGAATACAAAGCTAATGGGAATGGTTAAGAGAACAGTTGACACCAAACATTAAACCCAAGTTAGGGAAATATAAACCCTAATCTATTGGCCAAGTTAACCTATGTGAACCGTTCTATTCTATATAAAGTGTACTATTTTAAATGATATAGTACGCATAATACAACCATGATTGAGTTACATGAAATACAAAACTAATGGGGATGGATAAGAGAACACTTGTCACCAAAACTAAACCTTCATGGAAAGTGGTAATAGTTGCCCCAATGTCAACTCCAATCGTACATAAACTAAACCCTATCAACTAATCACTAAACCCTACACATAAATGTACACCCTAATCCAATGTCAACCCAAATCTTTCATAAACTAAACCCTAGCCACTAATCACTAAACCCTACATGTAGATGTAAACCATAATCCAATGTCAACCCAAATATTTCATAAATTAAACCAAAAATTTTGAAACACAAGTAACATGCATTTCCATTCTATACGAGCATATAAAATAAAAAATGTAACAAATGATATAACACAATATATATATATAGTTCAAATTTTGAAGTGTCTATGATGGCAGGAAAAGATCTAATGCTTACAACAAATTCAGATTGGTTGTAGCGAAAGAAACAAAAATTGACAGCATTAGAGAAAAAGAGGTAGAAAAGACAACATCATATGTATGTCATTCACATTCAACATCACATTAGATTCTATTTTATTTGATGCAATAATAAATTTTATTCCATTTATGTTCAGTATATTATTTATTTTTACAAATCATATACAAGCTAATATAAACCATACAAAACTCATATCAATAGAATATGAAACAACAACGAACAATATTGAATCCTCCCTTTCAAAGATCGAATGAAGTATAACTTAGTAAAAAGTATATTATATATTAATAAACATTGCAAATAAGAGAAGAGCCAGATTTGAAGGAAAGACAGTCTCTTCCATTCATAAAATAGTATAGAAATGCTATTACCATTCCAACTCATCCATGACAAACCTGAAAAACAAAATGAAATGAAAAACACGTTAGTTTACAAGTTGGAAGGAAATGGAAGCATTAAGATAAACTACTAATATATGAATTACTTTATGCTTAGGTTAAATATTTAGTTGTATTACTCCCAAATAGCCTATGCGAGTAAAGAAGTAACATATGCAATTAGAATTGTACCATCTGATATAATATATAATTTATAGATATGGAATGGAACAGATGGTCAGATGGAATGGAAAGCGAATAATATATTAGTTTTGATACGATTCTTCAGAAATACAGACGAATGGAATGGTACATAACCAGTCTCTAAAACTAAGATATTCCATTTCAAATAGTACAGGTTCTATAAGATATTCTATTTCACACAAAACCATTTTTTTATCGCAAAAGGGATTTTTTCATTCCAAAATCACTATCCCCACTTTGCAGTAAACATATGAGTAAGACGAACCGAGAAAAATTTGTTTACCTCAGCTTACCAGATTGGACATGAAACAGAAACTATGAGTTAGATTTATCAATTTAGAATAGACTAGGGTGAAATCTATTCCGAATAGGGAAGATAACATTGTAATAGTAGAATCTATGACACAAAACAGATAACTTACAATATTGCAACAGAACTCACCTTAATCACTGATATGAAGGAGATCTGAGAAGACTCAACTTGGTGAAGTTAGAAAGGAAGGGTTTGTTACTAACCGCCGCTTCGAATTTAACGATGTCCGATGTCGAAGGATGGCACAAACAGAAAAGAGAAGAAGACGAAAAAGCTTTTGAAATCAGGCGGAGGCGACGTTGTGGAGCAATTTGGTGTCGGAGGCCTTTCGACTCCAAAAAAGTAAAAAAAAGAATACATATCTGAAGTCACGTACGCCACAACTTTTTTCTGCATAATTAATAATTATTTTTTTGAGCAGGTTACGCCGGTTGAAAATAAGGGTATTACAGTATTATTATGTATATATGACAGCATCTATAGGTCTGTTAGGTAAAATAGCTAGTATGTGAATTACGCTTTTTTTCATGGTCATTGGGCCTAATTTCCCAAAAAAAAACAAAGAAAATTTGAAAAAGCGCACATAGCAGAAGCTGACGTGGTATCCTCTCCTTTTATCTTCTTGCTATTTCTTCTCACTCTTTCCTTCCTCCACAGACCCCAAAACAACTTTCCTTTCTCTCTGCTTTCTTCATTTGCTCTTTCCTGTAGCAGAAGCTTAGTTTTCTTATAACCCGGCAAACAACTATGAACTCGCCTCGGTTGACAGCGAATGCTCAGGTGTGAACTCAAATCTTGCTCTGTTTTTAATTTTCTTTTATCCACATTTCGTTTCTCCTTAGCTAATCAATCTATGAGCTTAGAGAAGTAAAAAAAAAACCTCAAGTTGAGTTTTATTTTCTTAAGTTAAAGTCAAGCCTGTTCATTTGCAGACTCTTTTGTTTCTTTTGAGCTATGAGTTCCTCTAAAGCCAATTGTGTTTGTCTTAATGTAATCAGAATCTCTGAATATATTTGAAACCGTTACATTTTGTGAATGATACGATACAATACCACTTTTGGTAAAGTAACAGAACTTGTATATATGTATACCATGTGAGAAAATTATAGATGATGTTTTTCTTCCTAAAGGTTCCTTCCTTTTTGGCTTTGGTGTTTGTTTCTTTTAGGGTGCCAAAGCTCCTCCGAGGAGCAGAGTTGAAGAAACTTCAGATACGCAGATACACTTTAATGACTATGCACCCAAGGTTTTGCTTCTTTTGATACACTCTAATGTGTCTGTATTGTTATGTAAAAGGTGAAGATCTTTTGGCTCAGTTTCGTCTTTCTTTTTTTTTAGGTGAGGAAACCATATATTATAACAAAGGAAAGAGAGAGATGGACAGATGGAGAACACTATAAGTTTGTCGAAGCATTGAAGTTATACGGCCGAGCCTGGAGACGAATCAAAGGTAATAAAAATGAATGAGCTAGTAATAAATAGCACTTTCTTTCTAATGAGTTATGCATGTACGCTCTTTGCTTTACCTTAACCATCAAAATATCACTAACAGAACATGTGGGCACAAAGACTGCTGTTCAGATTCGAAGCCATGCTCAGAAGTTCTTCTCTAAGGTCTTATACCCCCTCCTTGTTCATATAAAGTGTACCAAGAACTGCTTAAACAAGGGATCATTGTTACATACATTCTTCGGAGACTTGTGTGTGTTCTGACTTGCCTCTGTTCTGTTGTGTTTTTTACACAGATTGCTCGAGAAGCAACTGAAGGAAGTAATGGGAGCTCGATTGTGATACCGCCTCCTCGTCCCAAGAGAAGACCAATGCATCCTTACCCACGCAAGTTGGGGAACGAGGGAGATCAAACGAGTAGGTCGGTTTCTCCCTCAGAACGAGACAACCGATCACCAACCTCTGTGTTGTCCCCTGTTGGATCAGAAGCCTTTGGTTCCTCTGATTCACATTCACCTAATCAAAGCTTGTCCCCTGTTTCCTCTGCATCACCTCCGGCTGCTCTTGCAAGTACTTCAAATGCACCAACAAAGCAAAGCCTTAAACTCTTTGGCAAGATAGTTTTGGTATCTGCTGATTCAGACATGTCCTCTTCTCTAACATCATCAACAGCTTATTGCAAGTCACCGATGCAGCCATTACCACAGAAACTCTCCATGATAACAAACCCACAAGAAGAAGTCTTGAGCTGTTGGATACAATCCCCTCCTAAGCAAGAAGTGGTGGAAAACAGATGCTTAGTTTCAGAAATGGCCGTCCAAAACGAAGGATCATCGACTGGTTCAAACACCGGTTCGGTCGATGACACAGGGCACACGGATAAGAACTCAGAACCCGAGACAATGGTATGTCAATGGGAGTTTAAACCTAGCGAGAGGTCTGCATTCTCTGTGCTCAGGAAAACAACCTCCGAGTCAAATTCAAGAGGGTTTAGTCCTTACAAGAAGAGAAAGATGGTTATAGAACGAGAACAAGAAGAGATTCGCCTCTGCTTGTAACCAGAATCTTTTCTCATGTACCAAGGTCCTTCAATTCAATATTCATTCAACTTCTTAATGTTCATCAAAGTGTTCTTATTTGTTGTTTCAGTTTTTTCTTTGAGCTGTTTGCTGTTAAGGCTAAAATTTCTGCGTAATCTGTAACTGTAAAACACTTCTAATTTTTTTCTATTAATCTATAGATCGTCCCCAAAATCTTTATGCTATAAGAACCATAACGCTGTTATCTCAAAATCGTCTATGACACAAACAAGAAAAATGATAAATGTTACAAACACACAGGAACCATAGTCAGGGACTAACCTATCTATATAGTAGACAAGTCTTTGCTTCCTTCATGTTTTAGTATTCGTAGCCTCTCCACTCTTCTGTATAAGATCTCTCACCTCCTCAAGACAACTTTCAAGCTCCTTCAATTCCTCACTCTCCGAGAAGCTCACTGTGGCCTACACACACATGTTAGCCATTATTCAGTACAGTCATAAAGCTTATTAAGTGTTGTGGGTATTAATTAATGATCATTTTGGTTCCTACTTGTTTGATTGTGTTCTTCAAATGCATCTCAGCACTAAAGAGTTCTCTGCTGCTTGCTGTGGACACTGAGATCTCCATGTAGACTCTGCAAAGTTCCAATGATGCTCTTGCAAACAACTTGAAACGCTCTTTGTCTTTCCACACTTCTGATCCCTGTGAGAGAGAGATATCATCAGATTGGAACTGAGAATGCTGCTCACAGATCAAAAGAGCGACTACTATTAATAAATGACATTAATACCTGATATGATCGCACTTGCTTCAACAGTGCCTCGCTGCATACCATAAGATCTCCTTTGATTCTACTCCATCTTGCATACAATCCCCAAATTTCAGATGTATTTTCTGTCCGGACAATCTATAAGAGAGAATATCCACAAGCAAGAATCAGGTAAAGGAAAACTTAGACTCTGAGACGATACAAAGATACATACTAGTTATCAAAATAGTTTGCTAACCTGCTGAATAATTTTCCCAAGCAACTCTAACTGACGTTGAGTTTCAGCTGGTGTTGCAGCACACGGTTCTGTTTCTACTGATTCAACCGATGAAGATGCTGACTTGCATACTGAATCCCTATTTTCTAACTCTGTCATTATGCGGTCTAATAAAACAACATCAATCCTCTTGTTTTTGCTCATTCTCAGTATCTGTTGTATAGCTTCAAAGGTCTGAAAGAAAAACACACACAGATGAATCAACTCATATAGCTGCATCAAACAGATATAGGGAGAACTACTAGTTAAGTCATTTATACAAAGTGCTGAATTTTAAATCTTAAGTGGTTTAGCTGCATCTACCTGATCAATATTTCCCACATCCATAGCTACATGGCTGAAGTTCTCCCACATCTGCCAGCTGTCTCGCCTGTTGATATATAAATAAAACTAAAGGACAATAGTTTAATTCAGACACAAAAGCATGAGCAGACATCTTCTTTAGGCATTTTTTTATTGCAGTCGCAACTTATGTCTGGTAAATTAATTTACTACGAAAAATTGTTACTATTATTCTACATGTACAGAACATAAACTCTAAACGTTTTAAAGACACTTGAATTTGGGTTTACTTACTCTGCATCTCATCGCTCCGACTAGCCTTCTCAATTAAAAGGCACTGAGCCAAAACCATTGCCTGCTCCACTGTGAAGGGATCAGTTGTCGCAATTCAGACATGAGGCCAAGACTGCAAAAGGGCTTCGCCTAATGGGCTACAATACATCTGTAAAGCCCATACGTTTACCAGTCAAGACATCAGCCCATCTCAGAAGCCCGACTTGCAAGTATATAAATAACCTGAAACTTGAAGTGCAGGGTTAGGGTTTTTACGGCAAGTACCTAGCGATAACAACAATAGCATGAGAGTGGCGGTGAAGATACTCAAGTGCTGATCAGGTTGTGTTGCTTGGTGATCACAGTGTCAGCTAGCGTTGGTAGTATCTCTTCTCAGGTTCCTGTTGAGAAGAAGAGATCAAGCGTTAGGTGTAGAGATACAATACAAGCTATTCCTATTGTAAACTCTTGTTACTTTGACATTAGTGGATCTTGAAAGCACAGTCTCTCCCCAGGCGTACCGAAAGGGAACTGGGTTACCAAATTGTCTTGTGTTCTTTAACTACAAACAAACAAACGTATCAAGGTCACATTGATCAAGAATAACTTAGGTGATATAAGTTAAAAGCGAGGTTAAAGTGAATTGAAATACCTCACAAGTGGTATCAGAGCATCAGGCTATTGCAGTGGATACGGTTGTCAGTTTCTGATCTGCAGCTGGTGGGTCACAGGAGGAGGATCCGGTGAGAAGCCATGCAATCCACGAAGATCAAAATTGATGTGGAGAAGTTTGATGGCAAAGGAGACTTCGGGTTGTGGAAATTTAAGATGCAAATGCAGCTTGAGAACTCGGGACTAGACAGTGTCCTGGAGGAAGATAAGCCAAGTTCGTCATCTGAGAAAGGTGCTCTAAAGGATGATGAACCGGAGACAAAACCAGTGAAATCTCCTGGTGAGTTAACTGAAAAGGAGAAGGATAAACGTGCTAAGAATATGATATGCGCAAGTCTTAGCAATCTGGTTTTGAGGAAAGTTATGAAGGAGACTACTGCCTTAGCAGTATGGAAAGCCCTTGAACGAGACTATCAGACGAAAACATTGCCAAATAGAATATATCTAAAACAGCGGTTTGCCAGTTTTAAGATGGAGGAACACAAAAGTATTGAGGATGTACTAGATTCAGGATGTACCTTTCACATAACTCCAGAGAAGGATCTGTTATTTGACTTCAAAGAGATAAACGGTGGGAAGGTCCTGATGGGTAACAACACCCATAGTGAAGTCAAAGGCATAGGAAAACTCAAGATCATAAACTCTGATGGCTCAACGGTGATCTTGAGCGATGTGAGATACATGCCAACAATGGGCAGAAACCTCATCTCCTATGGCCAACTAGAGAAGAACGGCTGCAAGTATGAAGGAAAGGATTTTACTGTAACATTCTACAAACAAGGACAGAAAGTTATCTCAGGGAAAATATCAGGATGGGTTATACTATCTGCAAGTGAACTGAAGTGAACTTAACTAATCGTTGGCACTCTAGATTGGGACACATGAGCTTAAAGAATATGAATCTACTGGTAAAAGGAGGTTACCTGAGCTCGAAGGAAGTACACACGCTAGATTTCTGTGAGGAATGCGTGTTTGGGAAAACGCATAAGCAGAGCTTTCCAGAAGGGAGACATACATCAACCAGTGTACTGGAGTATATCCACAGTGACTTGTGGGGGTCAGTCTCAAATGAGCCAAGCCTGTCAGGTTGCAAGTATTTCCTCACCTTCATAGATGACTTCTCGAGAAAGGTGTGGATAAGATTCCAGAGAACCAAAGACGAGGTCTTCGATCACTTCTCAGAGTGGAAAATCCTGGTTGAGAATCAAACCAAGAGGAAGATAAAGTGCCTCAGGACCGACAACGGGATTGAGTTCTTTAACCTGCAGATGAACAAACTATGTCAGAGTTCAGGAATCAAAAGACACACAACGTGTACTTATACTCCACAACAAAATGGAGTTGCAGAACGAATGAACAGAACAATAGCTGACAAAATAAGATGCATGCTAGCTGAATCCGGTTTGGAAAAGAGCTTCTGGGCTGAAGCTGCTTGCACAGCAGTCTATCTAATAAACAGATCACCTAATGCATCACTCAAGTTCAAAATTCCAGAAGAAGTATGGTCAGGTTCAAAAATCGACTATGGACACCTAAGGCGTTTTGGATGTGTAGCTTATGTTCATAAGGTTCAAGACAAGATCAGTCCCAGAGCAGTAAAAGGAATATTTGTTGGATACCCTCAAGGGGTTAAAGGGTACAGGGTTTGGCTTCCTGAAGAAGGTAAATGCACTAACAGTCGAAATGTTGTTTTTGATGAAGAGAATCTGTTTAACAGGCAGAAGAAGGAAGAAACCATCAAGCCGACAAAGAAAAAGAAAGTCGCATTCAGCACAAATCTGATACGAGGACCATCTAGACATGAACCTAACGCTGAGGGCACTATTCAAGGTGGAGTACTGCCTACGACTGAGAATAACAATCAAGGTGGAGAAAGCTCAGAATCAGAGGAAAATGAATGCTCAGATGAATCGGACTCGAATCAGGAAACTGAGCTAAACGAAGGGGAAAGTCTAGATGACTACATTCTAGCTAGGGACAGAGGCAGGCGTACCATACGACCACCATCCAGGTACGATTATGGTGAGTCAGTAGTGGCGTATGCACTGGCGTGTGCAGAGAGTATTGAACTTGCAGAGCCTAAATCTGTTGCTGAAGCAAAACGAAGTAGGGATTGGAAGAAATGGAAACAGGAATGGTAGAAGAAAAAATCTCCCTAGATGAAAACGAGACTATGATTCTAGTTCCTAGACCAGCCAAGCAAAGGGTAATTGGATGTAAATGGTTATACAAGTACAAGGAGGGGATACCTGGTGTGGAAGATCCTAGGTACAAGGCCCGACTTGTGGCTAAAGGCTTCACTCAAATTGAAGGAGTAGACTACAACGAGATCTTTGCACCTGTGGTCAAACATGTGTCAATCAGAATCATGCTATCGATTGTGGTCAACTACGATTTTGAATTGGAGCAATTAGATGTTAAAACAGCATTTCTAAATGGCACATTGGATGAAACTATTTACATGGAACAGCCAGAAGAGTTCATAGCTAAAGGAGATGAAGGAAAAGTGTGCCTACTAAAGAAGTCATTATATGGGTTGAAACAGTCGCCAAGACAGTGGAATCAGAAATTTAATGAGTTTATGAATCACAAGGTTTCCAGAGATGCACAAAGGATCAGTGTGTGTATACAAAGGGTTCAGACATTAAGAACAGAATCTACTTACTACTCTACGTTGACGATATGTTGGTGGCAGCAAAAGACATTCAGAAAATCAACGTATTAAAGGCAAGTCTGAACAAAGAATTTCAGATGAAGGATTTAGGACCTGCGTCCAGAATCCTAGGCATGGAAATCATCAGAGACAGAAAGAAGGGAACATTAAGGCTATCACAAGAACGGTATCTAAAACAAGTCCTCAAGACTTTCAATATGGAGGAAAGCAGAGCTGTTATCACGCCTAGTAACTCACGGTTTAAGCTAAGAAGCCTAACTAAGGAGGAACTAATTACTGAGAGACGCCTTATGGATAATGTTCCTTATGCCAGTGCTGTAGGAAGCCTTATGTACGCTATGATAGGTTCTAGACCTGATCTAGGATTCGCTCAGTTTCTTATTCCTTTCTGATAAATGGCAGTGCGCAAGGGAGTGTCATACCGTCACGGGGAATCCGACAGGGTGACCCTCTCTCTCCATATCTGTTCATTTTATGCTCAGAAGTACTTTCTGGATTGTGCTTAAACGCTCAGGAACAAGGAAAAATGCAAGGAATCAAGATCTCCCGAAACTCTCCTGCTCTCAACCATTTGCTCTTTGCCGATGATACGGTCTTCTTCTGCAAAAGTGACCACGCTTCTGTCTGTGAGCTAAACCGCATCCTACAAAGCTACGAGTCTATCTCGGGACAGAGTATCAATCTCCAAAAATCTGCAATCACATTCTCTGCAAAGACCCCGATTGAGACAAGAAGAAGAGTAAAAATGGCTCTTAACATCGAAGGTGAAGGCGGTATCGGGAAATATTTGGGTCTCCCCGAACATTTCAACCGTAAGAAAAAGGATATTTTTGCAGGAATTGTTGATCGTATCAGGCAAAGATCCCATAGCTGGGCGACTAGGCATCTTAATGCTGCTGGCAAGCTAGTCCTGTTAAAGGCAATTCTCGCAGCTATGCCCTCATATGCCATGACGTGCTTCAAATTGCTTATATCGCTCTGCAAACAGATTCAGATGATACTTACCCGGTTCTGGTGGGACGCGAAACCGGACCTGCGGAAAATGGCTTGGGTCTCTTGGCAAAAGATGACGCTCCCTCAGCCATGCAGGTGGTTTAGGCTTCCGGGAAATAGAGCAGTTTAACGATGCTCTGCTGGCAAAATTGGCGTGGAGGATTATCAAATTCCCGCAATCACTTCTGGCTCAAACACTATTAGGGAGATATTGTCATTTGACGCCGTTCCTTGAAGTACACGCACCAAACAATGCGTCACATGGCTGGAGAGGTATCCTAGCGGGGAGGGAAGTGCTACGAAAAGGATTAGGCTGGGTGGTGGGCTCGGGGACAAGCATCAACGTCTGGTCAGATCCTTGGTTGTCAATCACTAAACCCCTCTCACCCTTTGGACCTCCGACAGAAACAAACATGAGTATGATGGTCTCTGACCTCATTGATGCCCAAACCGCAGAATGGAACGTGGAAGCCATAAGACAACACTTACCTCAGTATGAGGTTGCAATACGAGCCATACCTTTAAGCCAATTCTCTATGGAAGATGAACTAGTTTGGCTCCCTGATAAATCAGGTTCTTACACTACAAAAACTGGCTATGCCCTTTGCAAGATCAACGTGGAGAATACTGACCTCGCGTTCAACTGGAAAAAGCTAGTCTGGGGAGTTAAAACTTCACCGAAGCTCAAGCACTTTCTTTGGAAGATCAAGAATAAAGCTATTCCAGTGGGCGAAAACCTGCTCAGAAGAGGGATTGTTGTGGAAGGGAACTGTAAAAGATGTGGGATTCTAGAAACAGACAGACATCTGTTCGCTCAATGCCAGTTTGCCTCCCGAGTATGGGACCTGATCCCTGCTCTCCTTAAGCCAGAACCGAGCTCCATATCCACACCTGCTTCCTTACTCTCTGCTTGTAGTTGCATGATAAACCTCCCACCGACTGGTTTGAGTGCTACTGACCTTTTCCCGTGGGTCTTGTGGTACCTCTGGATTGCAAGAAATAAATTGCTTTTTGAAAATCTGGTTTTGACTGAACAGGAAGTGGCTACCCTAGCAATCAAAGAAGCGAGACTCTGGCAAGCAGCTCAACCTGTGCAAACAAAACCAACACCAGCACCAGCCACAAACAGAGTCCCAGCCTTTAGTCAAGTACCACGTGTCTGTGGAAGTGTCACCCCGGTTCCTTGCTTTGTTGACGCTGCTTGGAATGCAACCACAAGAGGAGGAGGCTTCGGTTGCATATTCAAGGACCCATACAACAGCACCACATTTCACCGGAAGTCTGCAAATCGCTGCTTTGTCGGCTCTGCTTTCGTAGCAGAAGCTATAGCGATTAAAACTGCTCTCTTGGAAGCAGTCAGCATGGGACTACGAACGCTCACCATTTGGTCAGATTCACAGTCCCTAATCTCCACCATCAAGAACAAGAAGAACGCTATTGAGGCACAAGGTGTCCTATTTGATATTGAACATCTATGTTATTCCTTTCAGTCTGTTTCTTCCCATTATGTTCCAAGGCTAAACAATACTGAAGCTGATGCTTTAGCTAAATTAAGCCTGTCGAATCTCCTGTACTCTGTTTGAGTTAATTAAGTAATCTAATGAAGGTTTGTTCAAAAAAAAAAAAAAAAGGCAAGTCTGAACAAAGAATTTCAGATGAAGGATTTAGGACCTGCGTCCAGAATCCTAGGCATGGAAATCATCAGAGACAGAAAGAAGGGAACATTAAGGCTATCACAAGAACGGTATCTAAAACAAGTCCTCAAGACTTTCAATATGGAGGAAAGCAGAGCTGTTATCACGCCTAGTAACTCACAGTTTAAGCTAAGAAGCCTAACTAAGGAGGAACTAATTACTGAGAGACGCCTTATGGATAATGTTCCTTATGCCAGTGCTGTAGGAAGCCTTATGTACGCTATAATAGGTTCTAGACCTGATCTAGGATTCGCTATTGGTGTGGTGAGCCGGTTTATGGCAAATCCTGGAAGGGATCACTGGTCTGCGGTTAAGTGGATCCTAAGATACCTAAACGGAGCTACTGGAGTGTGTTTAAACTTCACAAAGTCAGAGACATTTGATATTGAAGGGTTCTCAGACTCAGATTACTCTAGTGACTTGGACAAGAGAAGATCTGTATCAGGGTATGTTTTTCGAGTTGGTGGAAACACAGTGAGTTGGAGATCGTGTCTACAACAGGTAGTGGCTCTATCAACTACGGAAGCAGAATACATGGCTCTAGCGGAAGCAACTAAGGAAGGTCTATGGCTTAGAGACATATGCGAAGAACTGGGGTTTAAGCTAAACGATTTTAAGCTAAACTGTGATTCCCAAAGTGCTATCTACCTAGCCAAAAGCAGTGCACATCATAACAGAACAAAACACATTGACAGGAAATATCACTTCATCAGAGATATAATTGAGGCAGGGTCAATGAAAGTTCAAAAGGTGCATACGACTAACAATCCAGCAGACATGCTTACTAAGTGTTTACCTGGAAACAGTTTTGAGAAGTGCTTGGCACTTCTAAACTTCACAGCGTAAGCAAGCCATAATGGTCCAGGGACTTCTCTAGTCGATTTGAGAGTCTCACAAAATGGACCTAAAACAGATATTGCAGAAGGTCAGTATCGGTAACAACATAAATGGAAATCGACAGAATGATGCAGTTTCAGATGGTAAAGTTTGAGATGGTTGTAGAATGGTCAAAATTCTAAGGAAAGAGGAAGGTTACTTAACACTGATGGTTCATCTTGCTGGAATCTGGTTTCTCCTTCAGCAACTGCAGATGCGAAAGGAAGGAGCAGGTCATATACAGAAGTAGAACAGTCTCAGTTTCAGTCGGCAGAATCTGAATCCGAGGCAGTCAGAGTGTTGGAGATAACTGTGAGAGTCAAGACACTTCAGAGGTAGATCTGAGAAATCTGTGGCAGTTATGTTGAGCATCCGGGTTGAAGCTTATATGAGAAGGAGACTAGTCGACAACTCTCCAAATCTGTAATGAGTTTCACATTGAAGATGAGCATCATAGGAATCAGACAAAGTCAGTGACTAAGACATAAGTTACAGCAGTACTTACATAGAGTCAGCAAGCTATCGTGGTCAAGCGGAGCAGATGACTCAGCTCACAACGCATCACTGGGAGCTGTAATGGCGAGTCGTAGTCAAACCACGTCCTCGGTAAAGGAGACGAAGGAGACATCGATGAATAGATCCACTTGAAGCTAAACGGTCATATCTAAAGGGGTTGAGCTGAATCAAGGAGGATCGGAAGAATCTCAAGGTCAATTGAGGATTGGGATGAGATGGATCGGCGATGGTGGCGATGGAAAGCTGAATAGAGACAAAGGTGGAGATTGAAGGGATCAGTTGTCGCAATTCAGACATGAGGCCAAGACTGCAAAAGGGCTTCGCCTAATGGGCTACAATACATCTGTAAAGCCCATACGTTTACCAGTCAAGACATCAGCCCATCTCAGAAGCCCGACTTGCAAGTATATAAATAACCTGAAACTTGAAGTGCAGGGTTAGGGTTTTTACGGCAAGTACCTAGCGATAACAACAATAGCAGGAGAGTGGCAGTGAAGATACTCAAGTGCTGATCAGGTTGTGTTGCTTGGTGATCACAGTGTCAGCTAGCGTTGGTAGTATCTCTTCTCAGGTTCCTGTTGAGAAGAAGAGATCAAGCGTTAGGTGTAGAGATACAATACAAGCTATTCCTATTGTAAACTCTTGTTACTTTGACATTAGTGGATCTTGAGAGCACAGTCTCTCCCCAGACGTACCGAAAGGGAACTGGGTTACCAAATTGTCTTGTGTTCTTTAACTACAAACAAACAAACGTATCAAGGTCACATTGATCAAGTATAACTTAGGTGATATAAGTTAAAAGCGAGGTTAAAGTGAATTGAAATACCTCACACACTGGTTTTAAAGTCACAGAATCTTTGCCAGCTTCACTCTCATCGTTCACTAGTTTAGGAGTCATGTACACTTCAGGAGCTTCACCTCCCCAAGCTTCGTAAGATCCAACATCAGCTTTCTCAGAGGCCAGCCTCACGTTCCCATTGGATGAGCTAGTATTCGCTATAAATACCATTTGTGCCTTTGGCTCTACCTACAACAAAGACCAGAGGTGCTTAGAATAAAAAAGTTGCCAAAATAAATAAATAATCAAATAAGTCTCATTAGCTTTACTTGGTGAATAGTACGGAATCCAAAAGCCCCACTAACAGAGAGCTCCAGCTTTGATGCTGCTTTAGCAGATTCAAGCTGAAACTGACAATTTTACTCCGAATCAATACCAATATAATAAGATAGCACTAGAAGTAGCCCAATAGCTTTCAACTATAAACATGTATAAGAAGTAGGCAAGGACATGATAACTTACCGACAGGGATCAATCCTTGCATATATGTATTGCAATACAAAAGCTTCCAGATGGATGGTTGACGTTATGGATGAAACTTCCCCTTCCAGCAGCTTGTCATCCCAATAGCTTTCAACTTTCTCCAAGTCTCCAAAGTGGTCTAAAGCTTCAGCCATATAGACTTGCAACATATCAAACAAAGAAGAAGATCGCTCGTGTAGAACTCTTTGATGGATAAGTAAGACTCTGACAATCCACCACGAAACACTCCTTAGTTCAAATGTTGAGTAGCGGTTGTCTCGAACAACAAATCTTTCAACTTGAACAGCAGCATTCTAGCAAACACTAAGTGCTGCAGGAAAAACGAAAAGATCAAAACGAAAAGATCAAAAGAGGGCTCATAATAATAATAATATATAGTAAGTAACCTGGAGATTAGAAAACTTGCCGAGCAAGTCAGAGCCTGCAGACATGAGCTGAATCTTTGCCCAGTTCTCCCATTCACCAAGTTCCTTACTTTCTGATACTTTAAACGGCAACGAACACTTCACTGATCGATCTGTCGGCCTAACAAGTTGATTAAGACAAAACAAGAAAAAAAAAGACTGCTGTTCAAAAAGAAAAAAAAAAAGACAAAACAAAAAGACTCGTTGGAGTTTTGTAATAATCGACAAGTGATCAGTAAAGTTTTGAGTTTTGCAATAACTCGGCAGCTTACTTACCCGGTCAAATTGCAACGAGCGAACCAAAGAGCAGCGGAGATCGCTACGCACATCACCATAACAGCACGGCGAGACTTGTCGATTTCATCCGACGAACCGTTCGCCGCCACGAAAGACTCGACCTTTTCGAGAAGCTCGGAGTAAACTAGCTCGGCCGAATCAACCGAGTCAACCAGGTCCGACTCGGCATCGCCTAGTATAAGCCTAGCAGCGTCGGAGTCAAGAGCTCCGAGGTAGTCTCCGGACTCGATTAGGGACAAGAGGGAGTTTATAAGAGAGTCGTGTGAATGGGTTTCGGATTGGGATTCGGGAGGAGAGTCTGACGGGGGTGAAGAGCCCCACTAACCGCGTAGGGTTTGAATTTCGCCATCGGTCATGGTGGTTGTGTTGTGGAGGAGACGGTGAGAGACATGGAGGTTTTTGTGGTTTAGTACTATGACATACGGCGTCGTATAATGGTGAAGCCGGTTATAACGGTATACGAATATCTCTTTCCGGTTTGGTTTGCAGTCTAAAACGCGGGTGGTCATTAACCTGCAAAATCGAGAAAAACGGTAGTATAAAACCAGCGAACCGGCTAAGCCAAATTTTGATATCATCTCAAGTCTTGATTTTTTTTTTTTATAACTGAAGTCTTCGTTATGTTAAAAATCAGAAAACAAATGTTAAAACGACAAATAAATAATTTGTAGGGTTACTAACTGTGATGGCATATATATGTTATCGATAGATTCATATGCTTGTAAACGGTAGATAATCATTCTTAGTTGGATTAGATAAAGCCATAAATAGATTTTTTTTTAATCGAGGGCATCATAATATAAATATAGTATATAACTTTATATAATTAATTTAATTTTAAATATAATATTATATTTAAACCAATTAAAATCGATATTTGGATATTATATTATATTTTTAATTGTTCTATATGTCTTCAGAAAAACTTAGTTTGTTTTTGAGATTTTTAATATTCTAATATAAAATTAAAAAAAAATTATGATTGTTGAAGTGTTTTAAAGAAAAAAAAAGAGAAGAAAAAAAAGATAAAAAAAATACGATTTTCTAATAGCACAACACACTAAATGCACAAGAACAGTTATGGGACGTCTTGTGCTATGGGACCCACTGATATATCTTAATCAAAAATTGCAGCTATGGGGCATCGAACCAACTCACTCGAGGGTCGAGACTAAACGGGGGCACACTTATTATCACCACTGAGCTATTCTAGAATTGATTGCAGTTATACATGATTAGAAGGGGGCACGTGACCCCGTGCCCACCAATGTAGTTCCGCCTATGGTAATGCGATTAGCAAATTACAGTGATTTGCATCTCTCTGAGCACCGGTTTTTGATAATTTCTTTTTTTTAATGTAAAACTAGATCTTGACCCGCGCTTTGGAAGCGCGGAATATTTTACGATGAAAAATTTCACTAATAACTTAACAAATATTTTGTTAACTTTTAAAGAGTGTGTATTTAAAATATTTTTGTATTTAAATCAGTGTTTTTAAATTCAACCCGATTGTGATTATACCGGTTAATCCGGAGATCTAACAATTCAATTTAGTTTTCTAAAATATTCATATTAAAAAATCACTAAAACCCGAGACTAACCGATTGAACTGATGGATGACCGATATGTAATCTAATTTGATTGAAATTGTAATAGTTTCATAATTTTTAATCTTATAATTCAAATTTTAAAGTTCATTATTTTGTAATTTATGAAATTATGACGTTTCTACAAAATTTTAAAGAGAAAATGATGAATAAAAAATAACTAAGATTAATTATTATATTGTTTGGAAACATTAATAGTAGTATATAAAATATATTGTTTGGAAATATTGATAGTAGTATAAAAAAATAAGTATATTGTTTGGAAACATGGATAGTAGTATAAAAAAAGGAACATTAGTGATTTAATGTAGGTTTAACTATAAAGTATAAATGTGTATTTAATTTAAAAACTTACAAAATAAATGTTAGGTCCAACAAAATGTTTCTGTTTTAATAAGATAGATTTATTCGTGTCAAAAAATTTTGATAATAAATGCATCTATAGTTTGAACGAAACCACATTTTCTATCTCACTGTTTCAAAAAATTACCGACTACCAAATAACACTTGCATTATATTCTGGTATCATCAATATCATTTTAAAAAAAATATGGTAATTTTATATTATTTTTGTTTCCCATTGAATTTTTAGGTTATATTTTCGAAAGAAAAAAAAACCATGTCCTCAACTTGGGGATATAATTTATTACGTTTCATTGTTATAAATAAATATGTATAAACTACGAGTACTAGGAAGTAGGAACGATACATTACCAATTTAAAACTATGTGTGAAGCGAGAAAGAGTTATAAGAAAAAAAAGTGTGAAGCGAGAAATGAATAAGAACAAAAAGATGGATTCATGTGAGGGAAAAGTGTAAAGAAGGGTATGCCTAATTTGTTATTATATATGTGTTTGCTATATGCTAATGGTAGTATATGTATATATAACTGGATATAGATCTGGAATATGGAATTTGAATAATGACAGAAAAGTTGATGATGGTGATGGGAAAAGCTGAGAAGTGATGCTGGGGTTGGCCCATCAATGCCTCCAAGGATTTATTCACATGAGCACAGTTTGGACCCACATGATCTACCATGTGGACTCCCAGCTTGTACATCTCTTTACCTTCTTCTTTTTTGAGCAACTACGTCTCTTTACGGTGTGTAAGTTTAATATCCATAGGCTATGTATGAACACAGTACATATATACGTGCGTATATTATCACTATCATATGTTTTACTGTCGTCTAGATGTTACATCTTACGAACTAGTTTGTATGTCTCATTCTCGTTTGGTGTAATTCAAAATTTCACAGTGAATCCATTATCCATGAATATTGTTTGTGGAAAGATATCATATACAGTATGTAGTTTTCAAAAACTAGAAATAGGCAAAAAGGAACTTATGATGAATATGTTGCTGACAAAAACACTAATCTTTTCAGTTCAAAAAAAACTTATGATGAAACACAGCACCAGAAAGATATAATTAAGGTTTTCTTTTTCAAAAAAAAAAGAAGATATAATTAAGGTTCATGATTTAACAATTAACAAACAACAATAACAAACAAAAACTTGAAAAATGAAGAACTGGTGGCGAGAAAGTAATGGGAAGATGTTTTTTTTTTTTTTTTTAAAGTAATGGGAAGATGTTGTAACCAGATGAGTAAAATGGCAAGAACAATTATCATATATAGGACGGATGATCTGGAGATGCAATTTTCATGAGAATGGCCAAGCTGGAAACTAGTAACCAATATAATCAATGACCATATATAATTCGACCGATGATGCGGATCAGAGCTAAATTACCTAGAAATTCACGTTAAAAAATAAGGGAAAACGGCGATACGCTTTACTAACACACATATGCGCAACGTATGGACAAATAAATGCACCATTTTCTCTATAAAAATGCGCTACGAACATAATTGAATTTTAACCGAAACACGATTTTATTTACCTTTTAGCTCATAAGATTACCGACTACCAAATAACACTTGCATTATATTCTGGTATCATCAATATAACTTTCAAAAAAAAAGTATGGTAATTTTATATTATTTTTGTTTCCCATTGAATTTTAGGTCATATTTTCGAAAGAAAAAAAAACCATGTCCTCAACTTGGGGATATAATTTATTATGTTTCATTGTTATAAATAAACGTGAAATAACTATAAGAGTAATTCATAATACTTAATTCATAATTTCAAACTTCATGTAATAAAACCGAGTTCTTCTTAGTTTTTCAAACTCAAAAAAAAAAAACATAGAACTTCAACTAAAAAATATATAAAAAGTACATAGAGATAGATGTCAAAAACTATAATCAAGACAACTTGGAGTGAATGAGAAAAATAAAACTATAGAGTTTAAAATAGCTTACATCATAAGAAAATAAGAATTGGTTCTAAACTATTTAAAATAATTATAATTGTATTTTCAATTAGAAATTTAGAAATATTTATATTATTTAAATTAATAAATCAATTAGAATTTTTGAAGTATTTATATTGACTAAATTAATAAATTGATGATTTAACCTGAAAACTAATAAAAATATGACAAATAATCAAAATTAGCTAAAACCATAGAGAATATGACAAATCAGCAAAATCACTTCATAAATAATAGTATAAATAGATATATTTGTCAATTATCATTTTATATTTCATAATATGCAGAAAAACATAAAATAAGTAATAAATAAAAAATAAGTATTAAATATAAAATATTTATTCACACAAGGCGCAGTTCTTAACCTAAATATGTATCTTTTTAATAATTTTAAATCTCAGGCCAAAACGAAAGAACGAAATGAGAATAAAATCCAAAATCAATATTTATATCAAGCAATAACCAAATGAAAAAACGTGACACAAAGCAGAAACTCGTTTAAAAGCAGAAACTCATTTAAAATTACCTGTGTTTTCATCTTTTTACAACATAGAGTCGACTCTACTTCGAAACGATATAAAGATAAATCAAAGCGAAGAAGAAGAAAAGGAACAGAGTTTGGAGAATAAAAGAGGTTGAAACAAATTAGAGTGCCAAACTCGAATTAAAACTAACTCGATGTATAAAATATGCAAATTTCAAAAGTTTGTGTATTTAATGGACAACAAAAATTAGTTCGTGTATTAAACGGAGATATAAAATATTTTGTGTATTTTATTAGCAAATGAAAATTATTTCGTGTATTTTATTAGCAATTAAAATTAGTTCATGTATTTTAAAAGATTTTATTTTAACAATTTAAACACATGTTTAATTAAATACTAACGTCGTCAACATTTCCGTTAAATATAGTTAATGCCATCTAAAACGATATGTAAAATCTGTGAATTTCAAAAGTATGTGTAGTTAATAGACAATGAAAAATAGTTCGTGTATTAAATAGGGATCCAAAATAGTTCGTATATTTTATTAACAAATGAAAATTAGTGTGTGTATTTTTAAGGAATTTTCCCTTTAATTTACTGGTATCCCAAAAGGGCCAAAATCATTAAACATTGACATTGGAAAACAAGTTAGAAGTGTATATAATTTATAATGAATAGTCTTTGTAAGTTTTCATTTGCAATTTACTTGTCAATTTGAAATTTAAACAATTATTTGACAAAAAAACTCAGTTTGTCTAATTATGTTATAATATCCATTGAACTAATAAATATACAGAAGCTTTTAGTTTCTTCCACTCTTATATCATCAAACTTAAGAGAACGATGGTGAAAATCAGAATATGTGTAAGAAAGAACAAAAAGAGAAGAGACAATTGGGTATTTTCTTTATAACTTTATCTTATTAGTTCCATATTTTATAACGAAGGTGACATACTCTCCCTTAATTATTCCCTTCTCGTTATTTTTATATGAATTTTTGTCTTTCTCCTCTTCATTTATAAACCTATACCGTTTGAGCCTCTACTCAACAACACAAAACATTTGTCATCTCTCCCTTTCTTGTTTCTCAGTCTTTTCTATTATTGTCTCATCATCAATTATATAGCCACTCAATCACACCTTTCAATTATTTATATACATACACTACTAAGATCGGTCTTGTTATTTTATCTCGTAACAAGACCGTTCGCCAAATCTTGTTGTTCGAGTATATTATACTCCGATATCAAATCGATCAAGAGGTCTCAGTATCATCGTCAACCGAGGATATTCATGCCCCCGGTCTCATTGCCTCCTGGTTTTAGGTTCCACCCAACGGGTGAAGAACTAATCACATACTATCTCAAAAGAAAGATCAACGGTCGAGAGATTGAGCTAGAGATTATCCCTGAAATAGACCTCTACAAGTGTGAACCATGGGACTTGCCCGGTAATAATTATACGTACATTAAATGAGTAACCACCTATCAATCTAGCAATAGATAATCTGGTTCGTGATCCCTTTATGACGTTAGAGCTCAAAAGGGTTTGAACGTAGGTTCAAGACATAAGACTGAAGAAAAGAATATCACATGGCCAAGAAGACCATAATATACGTTAACTTGACCACACTTAATACATCTATATATACCTCCATTTCGTTTCATATCCGCTTTTAAACCTCTTCAAATTTATTTTCCTTCGAATAAAAGAAGTTACAAAACTACTTCACAATTTAATACATCTAAATTAAACATCGATTCAGTAATTATATTACATTTTTAAGATCAGTTTTGGATTGGGACTATCGTTTTCATTTATAGAAAAACCAATGAAGTTTAGATGAAAATTAAGTAATAAATATTAACAACGATCATAGTAGTATTCATTAGAGCAGACGCAATCGACTTTTTATAATCTCGTTTTGGTCAAAAAGTTTCATCGACCACCACTCCTTTTGTGTTATAGTTTGTCTCTTTTCGTACTTTAGGGGTATTAGCTTTG
Source organism: Raphanus sativus (assembly GCF_000801105.2). NCBI lineage: Eukaryota > Viridiplantae > Streptophyta > Magnoliopsida > Brassicales > Brassicaceae > Raphanus > Raphanus sativus. The sequence continues at coordinate 24,962,712 of NC_079513.1, forward strand.
GAAACAGTAAGTAATTATCAAACATAATATTTCGTACGGGAAAGATAGAGATAATTGATCATAAGAAACTAATTGGCTAGCTTATCTGAAAAACTAAGCTCTATATACTATATAATAAGTGTCGTCAGAAATTAACTAATTATAAAAATTGGCAGGGAAATCATTGCTTCCTAACAAAGATCAAGAATGGTACTTCTTCAGTCCACGAGACAGAAAGTACCCCAATGGTTCAAGAACAAACCGGGCAACAAAAGGAGGTTACTGGAAAGCAACGGGCAAATTAAGACCGGAGGGTGAGTTTGAGAGATCGAGCCATAGGAACCAAGAAAACATTAGTCTATTACCGTGGACGCGCACCAGACGGTATTGGAACTGGTTGGGTCATGCATGAATATCGCCTCGATGAAACTGAATGCGAGCCTACTGCGTTCGGCATGCAGGTTGACTAACCAAACTGATCAATTATCTTAGCTATTCTTTTCCAAAAAAAGGGAAGAAAAAATTATCTAGCTATTCTAAACTATAGATTTACATAGTCTATTATTTCCCTGCATATATTAAGACAAAACCGTTTGAATGTTATAATTAATTTCAGGATGCATATGCACTATGCCGTGTTTTTAAGAAAATAATTATTGAAGCTAAACCAAGATTAGATCAACATCAGCATCAGCATTACGTAAACACGAGGTCAAATATAAGTGGTAACTCAAGTGTTGACGTTTGTTCGGATCTTGAAATAAGTTCAAGTACACATGTAACACATCAAGTTCTACCTAATTATAACAACGCTACCGAGACCCAACAAGGTTTGGAAACACAAACGCAATCGGTGATCGTGATGACTGGTCAGAATACATGTCACAAGGCATGCCTACTGGCTTTTCAAGTTACGTATCTCCTTATGGATCATACCTCACTCAACCAAAGGTAACCTTCTATAGTTATAGAACTTAATACTGAATCATCAAATATGTATCTAAATCTGTAATATGTATAGGCAAATACAGAAATTGAGTGTGGGATGTTGCAGCGTCAGATGTCATTGCCACCGTTGCGAGTAGAAAACTCGCGGGTTCAAACCAGCGATTTCTCCAATGGAATGAATCAAAATAGCGGTGAGTGCGGTTTCGAAGACTTTACTTTCGCTGCAAGTAACCTTAACCAGCTCTATAACAACGACGTTGATGATAATATAATTCACTTTGGAAGTCTCGATGAACAATTTCTCAATGCTGGAAACACAACGTGGATGAGAATGTCCAACGAGAATCTGAAACAGGTGATTAACAAGCTATATATAATATCATATCTCATTAGTGTGAATTCGTCCTTTATATATTCTAGGCTCTAAAGTCTAGACCCAATTGCATAAATTGTCTCTAACATATGAATTGATCTTAATCAACAGAGTTTGATAGAAGAGGAAGAGATTTTGCCAAGTTTCGAGGATAATGATCAAGATCTTGAATTTTTTTGGTGGGTATGATATAAAAATATCCAATTACATAGATAACTGAGATATAAAATGTTGAGTGAACGAGTATTTAATTTGTTATACTATAACAGGCGGGTCTCGGACCAATACAATCAACAACAACATAGAGGTCGATGATTTTTTTCTCATCCGAAAACCAAGTAGGACACCAATAGCTTTATTTATACATATTTGAGGTTTTTCTTCAAATTCTAAACTATAATTTCAAAAATATATCTAAAGAATTGAAATTTCAAACCAAATTTATGTATTTGTTTTCTAAAATGTCTTAATATCTTTTTATTTTTAGATTTGGGTCTTGTACGACCGCTTCAGTAACACATGCTATTAGACGATTTTGAGAACACACAGACAAGACAATGAACGAAGAAGACATACGAGTAGAGCATAAAATGCTCATTTGTACGCGTCAAACAACGGAAGTTATGTACTACCAAGTCGTACCGTCGCAGAATTTGAAAATTCAAATAAATCGGGTTCAAGGATTTGAAGAGAGAACAATGATTCTTGGTTGAAGAAGGCGGAAAATGGTGCCAAGATGAAACTGAAACAGATTAGTTTAGTTTCAAAACGTTATTACAAAGGTCTCAGAATTATTTTCTGATTTATTTATAGTTTTATACTCAAAACTATTGTGGCAAACACGTTTTGGAAAAGGGAGGAGACGATATACATTTATACTATTGTAAACTATATTCAAATTCACTGTGACATATAATATTGGGGGGGGGGGGGGGGGATGCATAATTATATTGTTAATTTGAAATTCTTGGTCGATAAACAGGTTCAATATACATATATTAATATCATACTAGACAAATCATAATCTATTTTGTTTTATTTTGGGGTTTTTACAGAAGGCCCACAAAATATGAGGCCCAAATAGCAATTTTGCAACAAAAAAGAAAAGAAAAACGAGTCACGTGTGAATAGCACGCGAGTTTTGTAGGGTTTTATTTTTTATGGGTCCTCTCCTCATCATCTGATTGGCACCTAAGTCCATAAAATATCTTTTGAGCTAAAAGACATCCAAGTCCATCTAAGAGAGAAACTAGGGTTTAGGGAGGGGTTATGAAATCGTATGATTCTCCACCTTGATCTCCTTCTTTCGCCTTGCTAATCTTTCAAGGGAGACCTCGATTTTGGTTCCGGCACGTCTAGGACAGAAATTTCCGTACAAACATTTCCACCGCCTTAAGACATCGCCCGTTCAATCTCTTCGTCTGGTACAAGGTTAGGTTTCACAAATATTTGTCCAATGCCCATTTCAACTTGAATCCTTGTCTAATTGCTTCCGGAAACAGAGACACAGAAACATTGGCATTTAATTTTAAATTAGAGATACTTAATGTTTCATATCTCTTAGCTTGGTTCATTGAGTTTTCTTTCGACATCACGTTTTCTTTAATACTTAAATATCATCTTTTTAGGCTGCTTTTGTCCACGGCGATGGATCCCATGGAATTTTTTCGTCCCAACTCTTATTCTAAAGCAGCAGGTACTTTGTAACTTCTATTTACTGAATGAAATTCAAAGTCAATTGTAAAACCTTTATGTTTTTTCTCTTTTTTTTCCAGCTGGACCAAGAGTGCAAACTGCTTATGGGAATTATATAACTACCATTCGGCAACCAACCGCCGTGACTCACTCATGCTGTGGCAATTTCACGAGTAGAAAGAACTTGAATCTTCTCATCTGGTATTTTGATAAAATTGGAAAGACAATATTATCTTTAATACTAGTTCTGTTCATTATGGTTCCATAACTACTTTTTCCATTCACCTTTCAGCAAAGGCTCTGTAGTATCGATATATGTCATGGCCAATAGTGGATCCTTAGAGGTATTACTTTATATGTCTTCTTTGCAGTATTTGTTATTTCTGGAGATTACTTTCTTCATTTGATTCAATATTTTAATCAAATACAGCATCTAGTGGATTTTCCCATGTTTGCAAGAGTCGTTTTCATGGAGATTTCCCCTGTGGTCGTGAGTACATTTAAATTTTATTGTATCTTATTATTCTTGTTTCGGGTTGACAACTATAATTTGATGATTTATAATCTTTCTGCAGGGATCAGCTGAAAACTTCCTTTTCATTGCCAGTGAAAGAGGCGTGCTTTGTACGTTTGGTTGGGATGTTGTGGCGTCTAATGTCGTTTCACGGTATGTTACCTAGAGTCAAGTTAGAAACCCACCATAAACTCTCCTTTTTTTCGTTTCCATTAAACATAGTCCACAAATGTCTTTTCTCCTTTCTCTGAGACGTTGACGTGCTTCCAGCTTCTTTAACAGTTCTAACTAATAAGACTCATTGTTTTATCCTGCAGACACACAATGAAATTCCAACCAACAGTACTAACTCATGGACTAGGGAATGAAGCCTATGATTACATTGATTACGTAAAGGTATGTTGAATATTTATCTCTTTATCTAATAATAATGACTTGTATGTTTTATATTTTGACTTTTTGTGTCTTAGGGTGGTACAATCTCTCCGGATGGACAAGTTGTTGTCCTCCTATATTGTTGTAAAAACATTTTGAGGATTGTTGATATCGACGAATCAGGACAAGGCGAAACAAGATTTAGGAAGATGTAAAGATTTAATTCTTTATCTTCACCCCTTTTGTATTACATTGGTGCACAGTAAAATATTATTATTTTTTTGTTTCTCAGATTCTCAACGAGTAAAAAAATTCTTGACGTCAAGTTTCTCAACAGCGACAATAAACGCGATGTTGCACTCCTTTACATGGTAAGTTAATTCTTTCTCTTGAACCCCAAAATTAAACACCTCCACTCACAACACACTCTCAAATCAGTTTCACCCTCTTACATTATTCATTCCTTCTATTTTTATGATCAAATATTTCTTGTACGTACCTTTTTGATCTGATTTGTTTTCAACTGATCACTAATCTATGCATTATTGTAGGTTGGTGTTAATTTTCGAAGTGGGATATACACGATTGGAGCTGCTAATCTCCATGTGAAAAGCTTCTATCGGCATGATAATACTACCATCGAGCCTACACTTCTCGTGCCAAGTCTTGACAGTTTTCTCATTATTGGAAGGGAAGGTGTGATCTATGCAAATAGTAACGTTGCCAAAACCATATTCATTGGAAAAGTAAGTTCATTCTTACACTTTTATCAACTTTTGTTTAACTCTTGGTATCTTATTTGTCTTTTAAAGTTTATGTTGAATTTCATTTTTGGATTTTCAGATTGATGTAGAAGCCTATGGAAGAGTGGATGAGAATCCCGAAAGGTGTATCTATCTTCTTAGTGGGCAGGATGGACACCTTTTTTTGCTTGACGTGAATATCAAGAAAAAGATGTGAGTTCATTTAATGTAGTTTGCTGTTTCTAACATAACTTTAATGGACATTTTAGCATAACTTCTTCTTTTAATCTGTGTCCTAGGCTACCAAGACTTGCACTTACGTCATTGGGTAAAACCCAAACCTCACAAGCTTCTTCTATTACACTTCTCAGCAATGACATCGTTTTTCTCGGCTTTCGTTATGCTGAGTCGCAGGTGTGTAATGTTTGTTTGCAAATAAGTTAGCTATAAAGTCCATATTTATGAAGTCTCTATCTCTTTTGTTTTTACACCTGCAGCTTGTGAAGATGCATAAGCATACCCCAGGTCTAGAAGTGCTGAAGATGTTTGCTAATTCTGGTCCAGTCATCGATTTTTCAATAAGCAACAAGCCTGTTGGATTCCGGAAGCTCGTCATGTGTTCTGGTACGCATGAGGACAGTAGTGTTGAGGTTGTTAGTACTGGGGTGGGAATTAACCTAAAGGTATTACATCAAAGTCGTTCATTTCTTCCTTCTGTATTTAAAATTATGTAACTCATCGTATGTCTCAGCTAATAAATCTTTTTTTTTCCTGTTGCAGTTGGCTGTTGATATTTTAGACGTCAGAAGAATATGGTCTCTGAAATATTTACACTCTGATATGCATCATACATTCCTCATACTTCAGATTTTAGGTGCAAAGACTCGAGTGCTTACCGTTAGTGGTAATGGAGGTTTCATAAATTATAACATGGCTGGCTTTGCATATGATAAATGCACGGTATGTTGCCATGAAGCTGGGGACGATCATCGTGGTGACAATCTATTTATTCAGGTATATTTTTCTATGCTCATTCAAAAGAGAAACTTATATGCTTGTATGTTCTTGTTTTGAATTTATGGTTTCGTGTCAAATCAGGTTACTGATGAATCAGTTCGACTGATTAGTTCTAAGGATGGATCTTTGAGGACCGAGTGGTTTCCTGAGCCTAGGTCTCAAATCTTATTTGCATCAGCAACTACCAAGCAGGTATAGTTACATTTATTTGTGGACTAAGTCAATTCTTTTTTTACCCATTTAGTTGAGTTACTTATATTGTTTTACATCTTAGGTTATTCTCTCAACTAGCGACCAGCGGCTAATCTATCTTCGAGTTGGTTATAATTCACTGGTGGAAGAGAAGCATCTAGCTGGGTATGACGTGTCATGTCTGGATATCAGTCCCCTAGGTGATAATGCTTCTAGTAGTAAGCTGGCTGTTGTAGGGCTTTGGAGAAAGCGTGCAGTTTTGCTCTTATCACTTCCAGAGCTAGAAGTTCTCGTAACTGAGCATTTTGAATCAATACCAAAGTGTTTGCTTCTATGTGATTTTGAAGGGGTATGATTTTGCCTAATCATTTCTCATCTGCCTTTAAATCAGTCTTCTTATTAATTGATATAGTCTCTTGATATTTTTTTTCTCTCACAGGTGTCATATTTGTTATGTGCTCTAGTAGATGGAACTCTTTCCACTTTCAAGTTGGTTAAAAGGCAACTGCAAGAAAAGGTCACCAAGAAATTGAAGTGTTTCCCTGCAACACTGCGTAGCTTTTTATCGGGTGGGTTGCCGCATGTGCTTTTAGCAACTGAAGTAGCACCAGTTTTGATTTTCATCAAGGACCAACAACTGCAGTGCACCATGCTGAATGTGACAGATGTTCCAGACGTGTGTCCTTTCCACCGTCCTGATCTCTTAGAGGGGTAAGCTAATACTTTCTAAGGTTTCTTATCTTTCTCAATCAATATTTTAAATATCTAACTGCAATTCTCTAAATTGGGCAGGCTAGCAATTGTTAAGGAAAATGGAGTTGTGATTTGCTCAATGGGAGATGTCGAGAGGAATGCAAAAATCCCAATGACAAGCTATGGTAGACGTATATGCCATCAAGATCAAACGGAATCAAATGTTGTTCTTGTCGAGGAGAAGAAGCAACCAGGAGCAGAGTTTGCAAGACATTTAGTGCAACTCCTTGACAAAGCACTCAACACGCTATCATCCTTCAGACTCAATGAGGGAGAGCTTGGAGTCTCAGTAATTAGTTGTTCATTTGCTGGCCAAGACGAACGTGCATACTATTGTGTTGGCACATCTCGGCCGCCAGAGGTAAATATAATAATGTTGTTTATTTTTTCTGATCTTAATACTGGTTTCTGTTTTTTTTTTTCTGAAGTCAATTTCTTTGTTTCTTTTCTTCTTGTTTTGTATACAGGGGAGGATTTTAGTTTTCAGAGTTAGAGGTGGAGAGTTGCGTCTCGTTTCTCAAACTATAACCAATGGAGGTGTCACGTACCTCAAGGCCTTGCATGGTGGACTTTTGGGCATGGTAGGTGGTCTTCATTGTCGCTATTTTGAGTGGCGGTTAAATGGTGATCGTTACAGTCTGTATGAGAATCCCAATCTTGCTGGAATTGAAGCTGGTGGTATAGAAGAAAGAGTTGCCTTGATTTCCTCAAGTTCCCAACGGGTAAAGCAACCAATACTTTATTGATAAAAACCAATTTAGGGGATTTCATGTTTCTGTTTTGATGGTTGCATGGGCTCATTCTTTTGAATGTTTCTGTTTGTTTGATGGTTCAGTATGAGCTGCGTGATATTAACAGTCACACCGAGCCACGCTTCAGGACTAGGTTCACCGCCATACATAAGCTACAAAATGACGCTACTTTCTGTTCTGATGAGCTGTATAACATATATTCAAGTGCCGGATTTGGGGAGAATGGGATCCCAGACAAGGCACGGCAATGGTACTGTGGAGAGTTTATTACGCAGATGAAGGCGGGGACTCTAGCAAGAATGTCAGATGAAGATTGTGCACAAGCACCATGTGTTGTTTTTTCAACTGCGAGTGGCCTAATTGGAGGAATAGTGTCACTTCCTCCCAAAATCTACAAGCTGTTGGGTAAGATTCAGACTTCGATGAGGAAATGTACAATGGGAAAAGGGTGCCCAGATTTGAAGTATCCGCACATATCTGGTGGATTATCAGCCTTGAGCACTAGCACGAGAGAGGAATTCATTGATGGAAACCTGATTGAGTGTTTTCCCACTCTATCTTTGGAGGATCAGATGGCTGTAGGCAGGGATACGGATCTCAGTGTTGACGAGCTCGAGCACATTGCTGGATATGTCACCTATTTCCGTTGTTGAGGTTACATTCTATCTTCTCAAAAAAAAGTTCTCCTACATGTTGTATATGGTCTGATTCTGCAACTTGGTCATCTGCCATACTTTTTGCAGGTCTCGAGAGCTTTCTCTCTGTTACTTTTGAGCTAAGCTGCTGCTCTGCTGTCTCTTTATGTCTGTCGTTATCATGAGTGAACCTTTTGAGATGTTTTGACGCTTTCTTTTGTAAACAATGACGTTGCGTTCTTCGGTTCTATTGAACAATCTACACGAATTAGTGCTGAATGCACCAAAACGTTATCGAGCTAAAGAAGCATTTCTCTTATATCTCGTAGTCTCTAACAATCAGTCCAAATTTCTCAGAAGTGTTATTTTAATTAAAAGATCGAATAAACATTTCCATCAAGTAAACATAAAAGGTATCTATGAGAAATGTTGAAACGTTATCTGCAACAATTCAAGACCAAATGCCATAAGATCTGAAAGGTACAATAATTAATTTAATTTTTAACTAAATCTTCTACAAAAGTACCTTAACTTTGTTAGCGCCAAATACTTTATTGTCTCGTGATCCAAAAACTAGTATCCATATGCATTAGAAAAAGAGGTGCGAATATGAACTAACTCAATGAAATAATAATATCAGTCCGCCAGCTACAACAAACAACCATTTCCATACTATCAACTTAGCAACACTCAAATCAGTTTTAAATCATGGATTGCGACAGAGGACAAACATGTAATGTAAACGATTGACAGAAGATAAACGTGTGCCAATGTAAAAGCCAAAGGCCATATATTTATAGTTCGGTTCAATTTCTCCGAACCATCTCAAATAGCTTTTGATTATCACAACAACAAAACCAAACCGACATCACAAATTTACAATTTCTAAGAACCATCTCAAATAAGCTTATTGGGCCCGTTACAGTTATGCCTAATAATAAACATGATCGTATCACCTCATTTCTCCAAAAGATTAAGTTTTTTCGACTACATCATTCACAATATTTACATTTTTATTACATTAAATTATTAAGGATCATATGAAGACATGGACAATGAATTAAGTTTAAAAAACACTAAACGTAATCGTACCCTGATGATACTCTTTCGGATGATGCAAGGTTTCTTTTGGTCTGAGTTGGCAATAGACACCGCGTGTTGTCTTTGCATTTAACACCTTTCAAGCCTTTCTCTTCCTGCTTCATTGTCAGCTTTGATGCCACTACTTTGATCCCGCTCCTCACATAGTTCAGAACCAACACCACAAGATCTCTGCAATACAAACGCAGCCACGATTAAACCATATCCCTCGGTATATGAATTAAAAAAAAAAAACTCAAAAGTGTTGTGTAACTTACAAGGGTGAGCAAGGAGAGCGAGAACCGTTGACAAAGTAGACGAACAAGTAAGAATCGAAATGCTGGCCGTTGATTAGGTAGAATCCGTGTAGCCTCCGTACACATCTGAAAGACATTCTTTTGTACAATCTGATTGCGGGGTTGTTGTGTGCAATCACATGAAGGTAAACACCACGGCACACGGGGATACTAGAAGCGTATTTGATGACTTCCTTAATTAGTGACTTAGCTGCAAAGTTCAAACAGTTGCAGAGCTTAATATTTAACAGAATGAAGGGAGATAATCAATAAACATCCATATCATTTGGGGTCATTAAACAATACCTACTCCGAGTTTTCTGTAGGTTTCTACAACTCCGAGTGTTAGGATATACACCAAAGTCTCCTCTCCCTTGGACGAGTCATATCTTATTAGATCTGATATCTACGCAAGACATAGAAAACTCTCAGCATATATACGCAAAGGATATCTATTGACTTGTTACATTAAGAACACACCTTCTATCAGAACTTAAAACGTTCACCAATTACAAAAAAAAAGCTTTCTAATCAATTATTTCAGACATTCAGAATCTACACTTAAACAAGACAATACAGAAGCTAAAACTTAAGCCAAAAGAAGAAAGAAACTGACTTCACTTTCTGTGGCAAGCACGAACTTAGCAGTAACAAATCCAATAAGCTCCTCAGAGTAACCATCAGGACGGCTCCGATCAACAGCAGCCCACGAAACGATATCACCTCCATTCACAACATTCTGAAAAAACTCAGACTCATACCTGAACAAAGAAAAAAAAGACAAAATCAAATTTCCCAAAACAAAAAAAAAACATAATTATTTTTTTGCGCAACATAATTAAAGAAAAGGAAGGAACTTTTTTAGTTTAACCTGATTGGGAACAAGTCGCGATGGATCTGCTCAAGACGTTCTAAATCAGAAGGGTTTATCGGCCTGAAACAAATACTCGGACGACGACGACGAAGAGGAGGCGTTTCGGGTTCCTCCATCGATGAATTCTCCACGACCCCACGAGCGAATCGCGACATTTATCGCAGTAATCTAAATCTTGAATCGGTAGATTAATCTCTCTAGCGCTTTGTGATCATCATCTGAACCCTAAAAACAAGAGAAAATTCACGAGATTGAATCGTAATCCGGGTGGGGGATACAGGGGGTTTCGTAATCCGCAGATTGAGTTCGATGAATCGAAAGAGACGACTTTTGGGAAGAAGAAGAAGAAGAAGAGAAAGAGTCTTGTCTTGGGATCACCTCACGTGCCTTCCGACAAACAGGCACGTGTGCATCTTTGTCTACTTACAACGTTAATAATGTTGCCTTAAAATACATCCTTATTTTATTCTTATTGTTACTAGATGCGATGTCCGCGCTACGCGTGGAAAATGTTTGATGTTTAATGGTTTATGATGAAAAAATGGTGAAAATATAATTTTTGGTCAGTTTAACTAATTTTTCATAGATAAGTCAAAAAGAAAACTAATTTTACATGGAATTTTTTTTTGTATCCATAACTAATTATATATTATTTAAAATTTATTTAAAGTTTTTCTTTGATTTTTGAACAATATATTTTATGTTATTAGAATACTTAACAAATTATTAAGTTTAATAACATTTTGGCAAAATACACAACCAAAATCAGTCGGGTAAAGTACACACATAAATATAGATACACACTTTTTAATTTTTTTTTTGACGGCACACTTTTTAGTTAGAAAAACATACCAATGTGAACAATACATTTTATTTAATAAATTATATTGTATGTTTTCCTTAAGCTGGATTAATCTTTGTGAATACTAATACAAACGTGACGCCTATATACTCCGAAAACTATGGTTTTATTTTCTCAATAATCGTAAACACAACTTTCATTTATCATACCAAAGCCAGTGACCACTTCCCTCTAATTCATTCGCTTCATTCCCTCTATATATTGACTTAACGCTCCTTCTTTATCCGTCATTTCATCATATTTTTACTACAAATTTACAGAAGCAAAAAGCCCAAAAAGAAATTTTCCATTTCATGTTATTTGGTGGAACTCTATTTAAAAGACTTATGAACTGTGTCTTTTTAAAAAAACTAAAATCGTAAAGGTTTGTGCAAATAAACAATACATAAACAACTACTAATATATTATTGAGCAATAATCTTCATGGACTATGAAGCATATATTTGTTTTATATTTTTTTGTTGAACTATGAAGAATATAATTTTAATATTCATATCAGCATCAAAAGTATGGTTCAAATAAAATATTATAACCTTACTCTGTTCACAATACTTACAGAATATACTTATTCTACCATTAAAACAATTTTGATATTTTTTTTTAATTCTTAATTTATTCTTAATCATATGTAACAATAATTTTAAATATTTTATAACGGTTTTCACTATTTATTCTATTATTGTTTTGTAAATTATATATGACAGTGATTAATTTTCTAAAACAATACTGATTAACTTTTAGAAAACATTTTTTTAACATTGACCTCATAAAACATATTTACCACAAACATAATGATAACCATCTTATATTAACGAATAATTAAAGTAGTTAGAGTAAATATTTAATATAAATTCTTATTGTTTAAAAATATACATATTAGTTAAATTTTATACATGTTATTGTATTTGAAGACTAAATAAACCATGTTATCTGAAAAATTAGTTATGATTTTTTCAAATAAATATACTTTTTATTTTTTAAATATGATTTTTTCTTTCATGTTAAAAGGTTTAAATATTATCTTTTTCTTTTTTTATTATAGTTTTATTTAATAAGAATACTTTTTAGTTATATATTTGTCTAAATTGAAATTAACATCAACTTTTATTATGATCTTTCATAGTTTCTTTTTTAGCTGTGATGTAACTACTTACTCCATTCGTTTAGGTTTACACACATAGATTAAGAAAACATTTTGTTTTGCACATTTTCAAAATAAAAACATCATTACCCATATACCTATTTATATTTCAACCAATAGAAAATAAGTAGAAAATCTTCTTAATAAAAAATTGGCATTGAAATTATAAAATAACATTTATTTTAAAATAAAAATTTTCTTCTACAACAATAATTAATCTGAAATAGAGAGAGCATTAGATTTGGTATTGAACTATGAACATGAGTTGTCTAATATTTCCACACATTGAACCAATTTTAACTGCTCGTAGCATCGTGTTTGCATTATTATAATATAACAATGCAAGATTGATGTTAGTTCTTAATAATAATATGTTGTAAACGATCAATATCCCCCATGTGATCAGGTCCATGTGTCAATATCAATATCACCCATATGATAATATATATGATAATAATATATATTATCATTTTCAAATAATTTTTTTATAAGTTATTAAATGAAATATTAAATATTATATTTTGTAACTATAAGATCATAGACGCGTGAAAGTGGCGTTAGCAAGTTTTTATTTTCAAATTTTTTTTTTGTAAGTTTGGGTTATCGATGCTATTTGATGAAATTTAAGTAATACTAAATTCATTTTTGTTATATAATATAAAATACTCAAGATTTAATAAATTTTTAAAAATGTAGATTAATATTTTATTTAGTGAAGTAAGAACATAAAATGTTGAGAAAAAAAGACATAATAATGTGGTCTTTTATTTAATTAATTTTGCTAAAATGTGTAGTACTCCAGGCTTTCTGACTATTTTTTGTAAATTAAATACTAATTTAAATACTACATATTTATTATAAATGCATAATTACCTTTATATTATTTATAAAATTTACAATAGAACTTTTTAAAATATTATGTAGATTGTTTGTTGTATAAATTAAAATCTAAATTACTCAGTGGAAAGAGGTTAAATTAAAATCTAAAACACATAAATAGTTTATAGAGTTGTGTAGTTTTTGGATTGCTTATAGGCTTTTTGACTATCTTTTCTTTTTTTTTTTACTATCTTTTCATATATTGAGCATTGTTCATATAACAATACTCTCCAGTTCTTTTTCAAAAAAAAAAAAAAACAATACTCTCCAGTTGTCTTAAAAAAAAGAAACAATAGTCTACAGTTCCTCCAACTTTTAAAATTTTATAATCTTCCTCCTTCGCATTTTCACCCTTCGTTTTCAACCTATATCCCTCACAACCTTGACACTTACATATTTTGATCTCCTACAAAAGATAAATATTTACACACGTATCTCAATATTTAATTTTTACAATTCTCAATAAAAAATACAAATCCCACGAATGTACCTCTTGATACATTAATACAAAATCTTGATATTTTGTTTGCACGGCCACTCATACTCATAGATTATTATTCATCGAACGTCCTCCGTTACTTCCTTTTATTCTTCTTCTTCTTCCTCTGCTCTGTTTCTACTTCTTCTCTTTATCTTCTTTTTCCAAGACCTAACCTCCATTTTCTCTCAGACTCTTAGTGGAAGTTCTACCTCACCAAAAAAGTTCTCAAACTCCTCAGTCTCTTTGAAATCTTTTTCCAAAAAAAAACTTCTCAGTCTATTTTCTTTTCCACCGCTCTTCCTCTTTATCCATGGATTTTTTACTCTTACAAAAACTCATCAACGATCTGTTTTTCCACATAACGACCAAACCAACTCGAACCAAAGAGTTCACGTGGATGTGGTGACCATGTCATGGAACCAGAGGTAGCGGTGGCCGAATGAAGCATGGTGTTGGAAAGTGAGGGAGAAAAGGGTGTATGAGTAAAACTTGACAGCTGCTCCTTCCACCAAACATGATATTTCAGCAGCCCATCCTATGAACTTGAAAGCGATGGTAGACTCAATAGCCGAGAAGCCACTACCGATGTCGTCAAGTTGAATACGCAGTGCAACTTGTTCTTTTATTTATTCTCCTTCCCCTCTTATTCTTCCATCTCCTCTTAGCTCATCATCTTTTATTTATTCTCTCTCACTGCACTCCATGATTAAAGTAGCCTAGTCAGAAGTCAGTTCAATAGGAAAGCTTAAAACAAAAATGATATCAGGTCAGTTTGGATGCCATTAAGAGATTTTCCAGAATTTTTTAAATAATAATACATGTTTTGTTTGCTAAAAGAAAACATTTATGTTAAACACATTCATGGAATCATTAGAGAAAACATGGATTCATATTCTCACCTGAAGGACAGAGATAGAGGACATGATTCAACAGGTGCGTGGTCGCGGCTTTCATCAGGAGAGAGCAGAGACCAGAAAACTGTAAATGTTCAAAAAGGAAAAGCAATTCAATAAAGAGAAACATAACCAACACATATGCTTTAGGTTTAATCATAACACTCACCTGATGGTTCACGATCATTGTTAACCATAGGGCAAAAGAGAAAGTTCTGCAAACAAAAAGAGTATTGGATTCATTACAACAACTCAATGAGAAGCTCATTACAACGTCATGGCGTCTAAAAGATTACCTCACTCATATCCTGAGATGCATTGCAGACCATTTCTGCCAAAAAAAAAAGTTGCAATGTCAATGTGTGTAATCATATGACCATGCATCCTGCTCTACACAAGGAGAGGATACTTACCTAGTTTAGGAGCGCTTGGTTTTACAGCCAAAGTCAAGCCAAGAAAATATTCATCTTGTTTTGTGTTAAAATCCCAGAGGTTTAGCTCAAGATAAGGCATATCCGCTGCTGAACAAAAAAAAATAAGTTGAATTTAATCTAAGGTTATAAAAGGATAAACAAATAAAAAAATCTCACCAATGGTGTTAAGCCTCAACTCAAAGGTCATGTAGAGGATACGAAGCCTGCATAGCCATCTATTGGGGTCTTATATTTATCAATACAGAGAGAGTATGTGTGAAACAGATTAAAAAAAAGTAAGAGGATGAGTCAAATTACATTGAAAAAGGAATGGTTTAGCGCCTGATCAGCAGTTGGTCGTTTCAATGGATCCCATGAGCAAAGTCTCTGTTGAGTCAAAAAGATATAACATCAGATCGATCATATAAGAAACCAAGATACTTTTTTATTGACAGGAAAAAAAAGAGTAAAACACAAGGACTCACAGTGATCAAATCAATAGCTTCAGGAGAAGCATTGGGGAGTAGATCAGCAATCCTTGTCTGTGGAAACTGTTCACAAATAAATTCAAAGAACAAATTAAATACAAATATTCTCTTAAAAAAGAACCTTATATCTTTTCACTAAGATTTGTTACCTCTGTGTGACTAATACTCATGATCTTTATGAAATGGAAAGCAAAACTTAACACACCTGTGAAAGAAGAACATGGGTATGGATGGAAGTAAAGAAAGGTATTGATTGATGAGAGTCATATGATTTTCTAGGCTGTTCGATCGGAGAAGACGAACTGTTTGAGAAACGTCGCTTTAATTGCGTCGCAACTTTTATTAGATCATCTTACAAAACTTAAACCATCAAGCCCAAGCAAAAATATTTTTAAGCCCATACGTAAATGGAGAAGCCCAGACGGAAATAACTACATCGACCAGTATGACGTGGACAATTAAAAGCTTCTAATTGGTCGATTTTTTTTGAGGAGGTGGACACTCTAAGGGAGCTTCATATTCTCCTTTTAGTAGTGTTATAGATAATTATTTATTCTTATCGTCTAGATTTCTTATTACTTTACTAATATATAATAATTCGCTTTATGCATTTTATTTTTAGAGAAAAAGACAAAAATAGCACAAAATCAAGTTTTTGTCACAAAAATAGCATCACAAGGAAGAAAATGACCAAAAGAAGTTTTATTGAAAGGTAAATATGCATTTATAACCTTTGGGTTAATTAATCTAAGACTTAGGGTTTAGAGTTAAGGGATGAAGTTTTAGGAATGTATTCAAATTTATAAAAATAAAAAATAAAAATGAAAATTTTCATAACAAAAAGGTGCTATTTTGGTTATTTTATTTTTTGAGTGCTATTTTTGTGATAAAACCTTAAAAAGTGCTATTTCAGAGATTTGTCCTTATTTTTATTACCTATTTATATATAATGATTTTTGTACTTTTTTTTATTAATGTTATTACATTTTTCGAGTTTATCCACACGGGTGTTTGGCATAATTTACAAAAATAACATATATTTTTTAAATTTTTTCTTCATAATAAAATTTAAATAATACTAATTTATATTACTAGTTACAAAATTAATTAATGCATTATTTAATAAAAATATTTTAAAATTAATAAGATTTTGTTAGAGTTTTTTCAATAAATTTTTGCTATAACAAAAACTAAAATTAAAATTTCTTGTTAAAATTAATTTATTGTTAATATCTATTATTGATTATTATGTAATTAATGAAAGATACAAAGTATGTTTTTTGTATGATGAATAAAAATTGCACTTCTCTTTTAGTAGATAAGATATAGACTATGAATATAAATTTATAAAAATAGCACATACTTTTTTATATATATTTTTAAAAAATTAATATTAGTATAATATTACTAATTACAAAATTAATTAATGAATTATCTAGTAAAAATATTTTAAAACATCAATAAGATTTTGTTAGATTTTTTTCAACATATTTTATTAAAAACTAAAAAAAATAAAAATTTGTTGCTAAAATTAGTTCATTATTAATATCTTTATCGATTATTATGTAATTATGAAATGGATCTAGTATAAATTTATTATGATAGATAAAAGAAAATTTATCTTTTAATAGAGTAGATATCTATTAATCTTATCTTAGTTTATATCTGGCATGAATAAGATTTAAATCAATAGAATTAACACGTAGAAGAAAAAATTAACATGTTGATCTCAAAAATATAAAACAGACGTGAACAAAATAATATGTGAATAATCATATTATTAATGCTACATATAAAAATTCAGTCATATAGCTTTACATTGTACATTTCTAATATATGATTCTATTTTCAGAAGAAAGAAGTCTAGTCATATATTTATGGGTCTCTATATGATTAAAAAAATTGAGAGAATATTGTTCTTTTCTGGGAATTTCTTTCCAATTACAACATGGCACAAAAAGAAAGAATATGTCAAAATTACTGGAATTCAAAAAAAAGAAGAAGATAAATCTCTTCTCAATTCAAACTAAAATAATATATGTATAATGATTATTTAGTAGAGTTAATTTGCTACATATACATAAATGAGACCAAAATTAGGGAACTACCCCACCAGTAGTAAACTATCAATTTCTGTAGCAAAATGAACACAAACTGACGCTTATGTCCTTTCAATTCAGCACGTGAGAGTGAGAGAGAGAAAGTTCAATCTCCATCTTCAACACTTATCTTTTTTCATCTCCTTCTCTTTCTAACGAGAATTTTATCATTCATCATCAATATAATCTTCTCAAATTTGCATTTGTCGATCTACTTTCTAAATCGCCGAAACACAACCAATTATATTTCTGATGGCACTCCAACACCGAGCTCCTCTTCAAACTTTGTCCTTGCCGGCGCCGCCGTCAGTCATGGAATCAAAGAACATATGCTCCCAACAATCTCTGAGCTGTAGATATACGAAAGTTCAATAAATGAATAAGAGAGAATGATTGATCGCAAGATCTTGATGAATCAATTATATACAGCTGTTTCCAATGAAAGAATAACAGTATACATCAAGGAACGTCAACATAATTTTAGTGTGCTAAGAAAAGGCGTTAAAGCCTAAGCTTTGACGTTAAATGTTATATGAATTGTTAGTGAGAAACATTATTATCATAGATCTATACTTATTAAGTACAATGATCTATAACATTGAGTTATTTGATACCTAACATTTTATTTACCATGTAAAACTAGTGTTATGTGTAATTTATTGGTTAAAATAATTGTTAACGGTTAACAAGCATAGAGTTAAACAGATAATAATTAAGTTATTATTGTAACATATTTTGTAACATCTAACAAATCATGTATCAAATAAAAGAATTGTTTTTATAAATCTTAGCAATAAGTATACTAGTCTCTAACATGTTTTGTAACAACTAACCAAACATGAATTATCTATATGTCCACGTATCCTTTAGAAATTTACAAGCTATTTATTTTACAACAATAATTTTTTGTAACATTTTACTAACAAGTTATCATTTAACGGTATCCGCACTTGGTAACAGATACCCAAATATGTATCAGCTAAAAATTGAAAAATGGAAAAGTGATATCGTCCTCGTCGATCGTGTTTAGAACCCTATCATTCTTAGACTATCCTGCTGATCCATACAACGAGGAGGTTTTGCTGATCCATGAATCGCTAATGGGTCGTACTCATCAATTCCGGGTAGTACTCGATGGATCCATACATGTGTTGAATAGAACATACCTAGCCAAAAGTGAATTCACAACCGCGAGACAGTGTGACGAGGTTACGGTGCCGCTGAACAGCTTTTAAAGATGGTATCTGAGACGACAATCAATATCAAAGGGAGGAAATGAGACGTTCACGGTGGATAATTCATGTTTATAATCAAAAAGATATAGAGGGATTGAGAAAAAAAGAGAGAAGATAAAGCTATTTGTGGAAAAAAAAAGTAAAATGCAGACTTGAATTGTAAAGGAAAGGGTCACACGTGAGAGAGAGAATGAGATAGAAAAATCTAAGCTAAGACATGTGTAGGAGAATAGGAGAATAGGAGAATAGGGTTATTTTGGTATTTAAAAAAGTACACAGTGTCCGCTACAGTGATCGGGTATTTCGCAAATTTTGGTATTTTTGGTGTATATACACCCTAAATACTCTATTTAGTAATCCAAAGTATAATCTAGTCCTTGAAGACTAGAAATAAAATTAGTAAAAAAGGACTAGAAATAAAGAAATACTAGATTTTGATTTCCATTACAAAAAGCGGAATTAATTTTTTTCGAACAATTATTTATGGAAAATTAGAAATTTTATACAAATATTTGTTTTAAAATATAAATCAATACTTTAAAATTTCACTAATATAAAAAATAAGATAACTCATTTATATAACATGCCTTATTAATTTACTTATACTTTAAAGTTTATAATATAATAAGAATATATTTTGAACCTTATATATTGGTTAAAGTTTATTTTATTATAATATAAAATTAACTATTTTCATTTAACTAATCTCATACTTGATAATATCCACATGTTTATGAAATATTCCGCTAAAAACTATAATTGTAAAACATAACATATAGTTTGATATACCATATAATCAAATATATTAATATCAACTAAATTTAGTATTGTAATTTTTATCAAATTAAAATATATTTACATTTAATATTATAATTTGAATATGTATATTGAAATTAAAAAATATTTATTAGTTTAATATCATACTTTAATAATTTATTTTAATAAGTGGAAGCAGTTTGTAAAATTCATGAACATATGTTATTCTGTTTATGTAATTATTTAAATTTTATAATTTATAAAATATTTAATAAATGGATTAAGTAACTTAATATTTATTTGTTGGTCTCAATTAAATTATGCATATGAATATATATATAAAAGTTGTATAGAAATTTTATTTCTTACTCTATAAATAAAAATAAATTAATATCCATTTATAAGAATATATAATATTTATGAATTTTATTATTTAAATGTAAATATCAAAAATATAAATTTAAATTTAAATAAATGTATTAAAAATATCATTACAATGAAATCTTAGAAAAGTATACTTAAGAGTATCTTTTAGATATCTTATTTTGAAAATACTGAAAAAGTATCTTAGATTATAGTATGTATTTAATAGTAACTAAGTTAATTGTATGAGAAATTATAGGACTTTAAATAATGTAATGGTCAAATTATAACTTTTTTTTGCTAAAATCAAATTATGACTTTTTGTAGATTTTTTAGTGTTTCTGTTGTAACAGTATAGATATAACGACTTTTGTAGATTTTTTAGTCTCTGTTGTAAAAGTATAGAAATAATTCCATGTATAATCTTTCCTCCATCCTATATATATTCGCAGAAATCAAATCAAACAAACAACAACATCAGCCTTGCAGCTTATTCTTGAGTTTTATATCTCTTTGAACAAAAAAAAACGATATCAGAAGTGGTCCAAAAAATGTGTATGGTTATGATGATCGTGTTGGTATTGGTAACAATGGAATGTGCTACCATTAATCGAGAAATAGAAGACTATAATACATGCGTCATCGATTGCGTTGCCAAATGCGGTGGAGATTCGCATTGCGAATCTCGTTGCAGATGGAGGTGCCTCAAACCTAGCACACCACAAGCGTCCCTCCCAGAGTACGTACTGCGATTACTTCTTTTCAAACTTTTTTTTGCTTAATTAATACAGTGTTGAATATTGATATATGTATGTGGTCTTAATACAAAAAGATGAAGCAATACTGCCACAAGAAGGTGATGCTACTATCTGTTTCAGAAATTGTAGGCTAACATGTGGCACTGACATGGACTGCATGCACAAGTGTCAGAAGAACTGCCCCAACTAGGACTACTCTTTTTTATTATCATACAAAAAACTCACATTTCTGATGATGATCCATGTGTTTTTTCATACGGCGATTTGAGTTTATATCAATGTATTAAGATTAATCAGTTACGAGTAAATATTTTCGTTATATATTGGGTCATGTTAAATCTCAAATGAAAAATACATAAACTATACGACTATACCATCGATCGACCGATATGTATACTATCAAGGCATCAACTAGATGAAAACGCAGATAACTCATAACTTTTTTTTTGCTATACTGATGAGCCGGCTATATATTATGGAGAAATATGTTTTACGTTAATTCTATTATTAGCAGGCTAAGTCAAGTATATTGCAAATTTTATTGATAACATCCATTGGCAGTCCAAAAGATATTCTTAAATTTATATATATTAAAACGAACCTCGGAATAAATCATGAAGCCCATTTTATAAATCACAAAACTCTTCTCTAAAACTCCAAACACAGATCTATTTTTCAATGAGATCATAACTGCAGAGGTAGACCTTTCAGGAAGAGAAATCTCTCCCATTATACATATGATTTCATTCCAATTAGTATATGGCATAAGAAGAAAGAATAGATCAAAAGGACTGTTATTCAAACAAAAATAAATAATTTCAAACTAAAACAGTATATGCAATTTAATGCGGGTGAAACAACACGAAAACTAGAAATGAAGGAATAAATAATTCTATGTACAGTATATATAATATATAATACATAAACCCACACAAATTAAATCAAACAAACAACAAACATCAATCTTACAGTCTTACTACTCCTAAGTTTTAAACCTGTTTGAACCAAAAAAAAGTTCTATCACAAATGGCTCAAAAAAATTATATGGTGATGATGATGGTGATGGTATTGGTAACAGTGGAATGTGCTACTATTCATCAACCGAAAGAAGACTACAAAACATGCGTCAAAAAATGCATTATCAATTGCGGCATAATCATAGATGACAGGTGCCATTTAAATTGCAGATTCATTTGCCCCAAACCTCACACACTACCGTTTCTCCCAAAGTACGTACAGCTTCCTTCTCCTTAATTAAAATATTTTGTTCATGTTTATTACTGTATTGAATATTGATGTATGTATATATGTGGTCTTAATACAAAGGTATGAAGCAATATTGCCACAACAAGGTAGAAACGCTATCTGCTACAGAAACTGTGCCATCAAATGTGGCAATGACGAAGCTTGCATGCACGATTGTTTCAAGAAATGCCCCTTGTAGGACTACTATTTTTTTAGTTATCGATCACACAAAATACTCAAAAAAATTATGATGGTCCATGTGTTTTCTCATACGAAAATTTGCGTTTATATCAATGTATTAAGTGTTTTAACTTCGTTCCAGAAAAAAAAATGGAATGTGAGTAAACAAAAACTGGTTTTATATGGGTAATGTCTAATCTCAAATAAAAAATACATAAATTTGAGTTTTTTACGGAACCAATAATGCCAGACAACAATGCTAGCTGCTACAGAGATTGTAGAAAGAAATGTGGTTATAACGCAGACGCAGATTGTTTCGAACCTTGTATAAGTAAATCCCCCAAAAGTACTATTTTCTAATTCTCAGACAAAGCGTTCACTTCTGTTATGATCCATTGTTTTTGTCAGTAAAACATATTAATGATATGAACTATGAAAGAACTTCAAGATATACTCAAGATATATTATTATACTAGGTGTTCTCCTACACCATATACCATGTGCAGTAAGGAATTTTTAAATCTACTCTATATTTTTTTCTATTAAATATTATAAATTTTAATATTTTCTTACTAGTATTTAATATATATTTGATATATATTAAATCAATTTGTATAAAACTAATAAAAATTATATAAATTTTTATAATTATCAAAAGTTTAGGCTAAACAATATTTATAAAATTTATCAAAAATTTAAAACTAATGATCTTACGATTAGATATTTAATTTTTTTAAATATTGTAAAAATTTTGAAAGCTTTAGTAATACAAATTGTATAATTATACAAATAATAATATTTCGAAATTTGATATATTATATATGAATATATTTATTTTATAGATGATGTATGAGCTAGGTATTACCATATTTTAAAAAATTACCAAAAAGAAATATCAATATTAAGTGTAATATATGAATTATTTACCATATTATAATAAGAAATATCAATATAAATGTAATATATGATTACCATATTTTAATAAGTTTTCCAAAATTATAAATCAACATTAAATGAAATTATCCATGTCATCTTTTTTCGGAAGTCATGTCATCAATTTCAATAACCATGTCATATTTGTTTTGTTAAATTGATTATATAGAAGACATGTGGCAAAATTACTTCGTAAATATAGTCCAGAGGATCTTCAGAAAATGGACCAGTGATTAACAAGAATAGATAACTACAGCTTTTTCATACTATAATCTACAAATAAATAAATGAAATAGATTTTCAGGGGACATTGTGAAGGGGATATAAACGAAGGATAACATATATCAAACAATTTACTACCATTTTTTTTTGGGCTGAACAATTTACTACCATAATAGCGAATAATTTTTGGTTTGAGAGAATGATCGTTATGTTGTTTCTGTTACATATTACTTTTATGTTCATATATCACTATACTCTGTGGTCCCTGACCGATTCGTTATTCACACTAATCATACATGTTGATTTATTATATATTTTGCTATAACGATCCTTAAGATAGATTAACCCATACAACATACACATGATGAGAAATCAAGATTAAGTTCAATTACATGGGAAGGACAATGTAGTAAAATATATGCGAAAACCGAAAACGACATTTTTTTTGAAACGAAAATTCTATTCTAAAACGACAAGTAATTCGAAACAGAGGGAGTAATATTTTCTTGAAGTAAAAGGAATCTTTACATTAAATATTAACTTCAATGAGTAATTTGTATAGTTTTCGTCCACTCTGTATTCTCTTGATGCTTGGAGTTTGATGCTCAGACCAAGACCCTGATTGGCAAGACATATGATAAAGCAGTAGCAGTATGCTATAGAAGCAATATGCTGCAGAAGCTATATGTTTTTGCTTAACTGTTTAATAGATTGATTGGTAGAGCAGTATGAACATGCTATTTAAAATTATTATAAAATTAGTAGTACAATATATAATATATTATTTATAATGAATATATTTCTAATATATATTTATATTAGTATATACAATAAAAAGATATATAATTTATTTATTTTATTTACTAATTTCAAAAATTATGTTTATATCAAAAATATTATTTTAAAAATAAATTTTTCAATTAGAATATATATTTTAAAATAATATTTTATATTTAAAATATAATTTAATTTATTAATATAATATAATTAGATAATTAAATTATATTGAAATGCGAAATACTATTTTTCAAAAATATATTTATATTGTAAATTTATTTTAGAAATAAAATTTTCATTTTCTGGATATAAAAATAATGATATTATTAAATAAAATAAATGAACTAATTATATATTTTTAAAAATTTATAAATTATAAATGCAAATGCTCTTCAAAAAAATTCATATGAAAACATTTGCCAGATAGCATTTGGAGGACATTAGCATTTAGTATTATGTCAACAACTAAGGCTAGAGTTAGTACTCTGTAATTTTTTTGTCCACAACACAAAATGATCTATTCTCCTAATTACACACTTCTCCAGTTGACATTCTTTTAAGTTACCCTGAAATCAATACAAATAACAAACATGTTGATCTGGCAAATATAAAACAGACGTAAATAAAATAATATATAAATAATTATATTATCATCCCATAATTTTGCATTGTACATTTTTCTAATATATGATTTTATATTCAAAACAAGAAAGAAAGAATTCTGGTCATATTTAAAAAATATTTCTCCTTTTCTAATATATATTTCTATTCTCAAAATGAGAAAGAAAGAATTCTGGTCATAGTCAAAAATATTGTTCCTTTCTAGGAATTTATTTCCAAATAGTATATGGCATTAAAAAAGAAGAATATAAAGTAAAAAACAATGCATATATAATCTGTCCTCCATCGTATATATAAACCAATACAAATCAATCTAAACAAACAACAAACATCATTCTTACTACTCTTGAGTTTTAAACCTGTTTGAACAAAAAAGGTTCTATCAGAAATGGCTCACAAAATGTGTATGGTGATGATGATGGTGATGGTATTGGTAACAGTGGAATGTGCTACTGTTAATCGAGGAATAGAAGACTACAATACATGCGTCATTGATTGCGTTGACAAATGCGGCGGAGATTCGCATTGCGAATCTCGTTGCAGATGGAGGTGCCCAAACCTAGCACACCACAGGTTATTCCAAAGTACGTACTGCGTATTCCTTCTCTTCAAAATATTTTGTTCTTGATTTATTACTGTATTGAATATTGATGTATTTATGTGGTCTTAATACAAAGGGATGAAGCAATATTGCCAACAGTAGGTGACTATCCTACCTGCGCACATTATTGTCGCATCAGATGTGGCGAGGACCAATATTGCTTCAAAACCTGTATGGAGGATTGCCCCTTCAAGGACTCTCTATTTTAAGTATCGTACAAAAACACTCAAATTTGTTATCATGATCCATGTGGGTTTTCATACGGCAATTTGAGTTTATATCAATGTATTAGGAGTGTTTTTACTTCGTTCCAGAAATATATAATCGAGTATAGTAAAAGTTCTTGTTCTATTTGGGTCTGTGTCAAATCTCAAATGGAGAATACATAAACTATACGACAATACCATCGACTGATATAGATATACTATCAAGACACCAATCAGATATAAAAACGCATAGGATAGCCTTGAGTCTTGACTTGTTACAATAAGCGAACGAGTAAAACCAAGTCTGCATCGTGATCAAGATTTTTAAGAACTTTTGTAAGAAACCCATCCAATGAGCATTAGCTTAAACCATAGGACATATAATCAAAATCAACACTTAACGATAAGGAAGTTTCGGTAAAAAACCCAAAAAGGAAAAGACTAAGAGAACACAAAGCTTATAAACCATAACATACTAAATTGATAAAATCTCCACAAATCCTTGGTTGAAAATCCAAACTAAATATAATGTTTAAGTGTTTTAACTATATATTGTTTTGTGTTTTGTCATCTGGACGATGACCGTCAATTTTCATAACTCTTTAGTAATAGTATTCTGTATTCATATTTTTAGCATAATTCTTTACATAATGCTTAAGAAATAAAATATCAGTGTTATTTTTTTAGCGAAAATGAGCAGTTACAAAAGTAATATAAACATTATTTCACTGGTAACGTAGGAGATAAGACTTTTTTTTTCACATCTACTGATAAGTTCCGTATCGCCGACAAGAAACAAAGTTCCATATCGCCCAATTTTGATGAGTTGTTGTCCAAGCGACACTAATATAATAAAGCGAAAATCTTACTATCAAGCAAATTAATTAAAAAAATGAAAACAGTTGTCTTTTGGAAGATGGTTTTGAAATATCGAGCAAAATAATTAAAAAAAAGAAAAATTAAAACAGTTGTAATATTAGAAAGAAAGAAAAATAATGAAAACAGTTGTCTTTGGAATATGAAATAAAAGTCCAGAGTTTTGTCCGAAAGAAAAAAAAAGTCCAAGAGTTGTATAGTTGCGGACGCGTTTGGTAATATTAAAAGAAAGCCACTTGAGTCATCGTTACATTTACCCTCTCACTTTCCCTTTTCTCCTCACCTCCAATTTCAGTTCCCCAGAGGAAGAATCTTTCGCTTCCAAAGTCCAAAGATGCACGGCAAAACAGATTCGGAGGTGACGAGCATCGCCGCCTCGTCACCAGCCAGATCTCCACGCCGACCAGTCTACTACGTCCAATCTCCGTCTCGCGACTCTCACGACGGAGAGAAAACAGCAACCTCCTTCCACTCAACTCCCGTGCTCAGTCCGATGGGATCTCCGCCGCACTCTCAATCCTCCATGGGCCGCCACTCGCGAGAATCCTCCTCGACCCGGTTCTCCGGGTCCTTAAAACCCGGGTCGCGGAAAGTCAACGACAGCTCAGCGAAGCGGAAAGGACACAACGGAGAGAAGCAGTTCGCGATGATCGAAGAGGAAGGGCTGTTAGACGATGGAGAGAGAGATCGTGATACGCTTCCTCGTCGGTGCTATGTCTTAGCCTTCGTCGTTGGGTTCTTCGTACTCTTTGGTCTCTTCTCTTTGATTCTCTACGGTGCTGCTAAACCTCAGAAACCAAAGATAACCGTCAAGGTTGGTTAGTGTGTGTTTCCGAATTTTAAAAATCTGATTTTTTTTTAAGAATAATTCGATTTCTCAAGATCTGTAACTTTTGCAACCCACAGAGTATAACATTCGAGACGCTCAAGATCCAAGCTGGTCAAGATGCTGGTGGTGTGGGAACCGATATGATCACCATGAACGCGACTCTTAGAATGTTGTATCGAAACCCTGGAACTTTCTTCGGTGTGCATGTAACTTCAACTCCTGTCGATCTCAGTTTCTCTCAGATGAAAATTGGCTCCGGTTCTGTAAGTGGTCCTAATCAAAAGTCAGACATTGCATTAATCGGACAATACTCTGCAAACTAGGCCTCAGTTTTAGAATTTTTCGGCTGTTCTTGTCGGATTCAATACTTGTCGGAAGTTTCAGTTCAGTTTTAAATCGGTTCGGGTCAATCTGCAATTAAAGTCCCTAAATTGTTTTTATTTTATTTTTTGAACATCCAATAAAAATTGAGATTAGCATAATCTCCAACACATACAATTGTTTGTGATTTTTATCCAAAATATATGTTTATTATATATTTGTTTTGAATTTTTCGGATGTTCTTGTCGGATTCAATACTTGTCGGAAGTTTCAGTTCAGTTTTAAATTGGTTCGGTTCAATCTGCAATTAAAATCCCTAAATTGTTTTTTTTTTTTGGAACATCCAATAAAAATTGAGATTAGCATAATTTTCCAACACATACAATTGTTTGTGAGGCCATATTAGGTTTCTGATGTATTATGATACATTGCAGATTAAGAAGTTTTATCAGTCAAGGAAGAGCGAGAGAACGGTATTGGTACACGTGATCGGAGAGAAAATTCCTTTATACGGAAGTGGCGCGACATTGATACCGCCGGCGCCTCCAGCTCCACTTCCCAAACCTAAAAAGAAGAAGAAAGGAGCTCCGGTTGTTATTCCTGACCCGCCCGCACCTCCTGCACCGGTTCCTATGAGACTCAGTTTCGTTGTTCGATCACGAGCTTACGTGTTGGGGAGGTTAGTGAAGCCCAAGTTCCTCAAGAAGATCGAGTGTGACATCAACTTCGAACACAAGAAGCTCAATAAGCATATACCTATCACCAAGAACTGCACCGTCACTACTGTTTGAAAGAAAGAATTAAAAAAACATTTTTAGTGAGGAAAAAAAGATGTCGTATAAGGGTAACGTGATTACAGCTCTACGGTCAGTATTTTGGGTTGTCTGGGCAGCGCGTGGACGGGTAACGAATAAAAAACTGTCGGTGGCTTTAGTTTACTTGAGTGGTTAGTTTTGGATGGTTACTTATTTTATTTTTATCTGTGAAAAAAAAATTAAAATTGTGTGGAGAATATATTAATTCATTTGTTTCCTTTTACTTTTTCTTTTTGTTTCGAGAATATATTAATTCATTTGTTCTGATGCAATGATGGACAATACTTATCTATTCTATTAAAATTGAAACTTAAGTCTATACTAATTGTTGACCGAAAGTTTCATAATATATTACACAAATCAAACTAAACAAACAACAAACTTCAATCTTACATTCTTACTACTCTTGAGTTTTAAACCTGTTTGAACAAAAAAAAAGTTATATCAGAAATGGCTCAAAAAATGTGTATGGTTACGACCATACCATCGACAAATATATATATATACTGTACTATCAAGATCACCAATCAGATAAAAACGCATGACGTCCAATGACTCCTCTCCCTTGGACGAGTCATAATGCCCAAGACAGAAGTCTCAGCATATAAAGACATTGGATAGCCGTTGAGTCTTGACTTGTTACAATAAGCGAACGAGTAAAACAAAAAAAGTCTGCATCGTGATCAAGATTTTTTAAGAACTTTTGTGAGAAACCCATCTAATGAGCGTGAGCTTAAACCATAGGACATACAATCAAAATCCACACTAAATGATAACTAGAAAGTTTCAATACAGAACCCAAAGAATAAAGAGAACACAAAGCTTATAAACCATAACCATAGCAGAACTAGATGCCAGACACATTGACCCGAAAGAATAGAAAAGAATGACTAAATGTCATACCAGCTTATGCACCACGAAATTTGATGTCCTAAGAGACACAATCAAGTTGCTACAGAGTCTATACAAGATAGACCAAAGTGTTCCATAAGATAAAGGAACCTCGGATAGAAAGAAATGAAAAGGTGCACAAAATGATATAAATCCGAGTTCAAAAGGGAACCAGTCCGGACATGGAGATAAGGCTGGCCAGCTAACCCTCTAAGGTACCAGACCATGTAGTTTGGGACGCCAAACTGCAAGGAAATAAAGGTCCTAGATAATGAAATCTCAAATCGATTTGGACATGTCTGGAACACAATGGAACCATACATAAGAGTGTTAACACCACTGATGTATTTACATATAAGAGAACTCATAAAA
Organism: Raphanus sativus; assembly: GCF_000801105.2. Classification (NCBI taxonomy): domain Eukaryota; kingdom Viridiplantae; phylum Streptophyta; class Magnoliopsida; order Brassicales; family Brassicaceae; genus Raphanus; species Raphanus sativus. The sequence goes on from NC_079513.1 coordinate 24,992,195, forward strand.
GAAAGTAGCACTTGAGTATAAGATATAATGCGAGGATCATAAACCCACGAGAGTACTCACAAAGAATAAAATGGACGTGGGGTTTAAAGTAAAGAAAGATGGACGTATTGGCCATAAAACGCCATCAAGTGATAAAACCAGTGAATGGGTCATGTGAGGAAAGTAAACCGTGAGATAAGGACATGGTCATGTGGTCTAAGACGTGCATGTACCTATTTACAGCATTTGAACATAGCTGATTACACAAGGTTACTCACAGAGACCGAAAAACAGTTTATAAGGAGATATACTCCTATGTGGTGGATGCTACTACTCAGATTCGAAATTGACAAAGGTCTGGTCATAAGTAAGAGATAAAAACGTAGTAAGCAAGCATATGGATCACTGGATCAAATATTATAAAGGTACCACAAAGATGAGAAAAGAAATTCTCAATGAACAGCATTGTTCCTAAGCTATTCATGGACTGAATCATTAAGCAGCTGTATAAGTAAAGGATCTGTCTAAGAACAATCCAATTCAGTCCATACATACTTATAAGAAGTACAAAATCCCTTGTGTTTGGAACCAGCCTAAAGAGAGGTTGATACAGTTTATTTCTAGATCTCAAAAGATCAGCTATCATGTAGCAGTCCATAGGCACGCCTAGCAAAGGTCCATACGAACTAAAGACATGGGACTGCATATACAGATATAGCCGTATGAGAGAAGTACCAATCACCATGTGATTGGTCGTGGTCTATGACCCAATGGTCTACGGCAAAGGCTTGATAGCAACACACCAACAACATCTTAGACATCCATCAAAGGTTGTGTGTGTGTATAAACAAGATTGATTCTTAAGACTATGTATAGAAGGACTGCAATAACTCATAGCAGAGACCATAGTCGTGGGTATGTGTATGAGATCAGCACGCCCTAAGTAAGATATAAGATGGTCACAGAAAAAAGCGAAGAGAACCATTATGGTTCACGCCAAAGACCATACCAAATCAAAGACTATGTCCGGCTTCTTTCCAGCCGAATCATCCATGAGAGATGACTAATTTTGTTAACCCAAAACGTGGTATGACTTTTGAGGTATCAACTATCAGTATGGATAGTACATATGGCAAGAAAGATTGATTGCCAAGAATAAGGTCCGATGAGTGTACTTGGTTATAGAACCAAAGTCTAATGAGTATGTAAAACTCATTGTAGTAATGATCACTGATCAAGTCATGATCTAAGACACTCATGAGAAAATTATGGACGTGTATAGACAAGGTCTATGACACAATATGGATCGACCAGTTCAGTACATTTTCGATAGTACTTAAGAGAAATATCTCACTGTCCATAAACGACCAGGTCATACTATAGGACGATCCATAAACACTTATGGATGAGATCCGACCAAGTAAAGTGGTTAGTAGTCTAAGAGACATACGTTTTTGGTCAAGGACCATAATGGTCGACCATATTATAAGTTGGACGACATAAGGCACAGGACGTCCAAGTGTTCTTCTGCGAAATTCTAAGAGAAAGAAACACAGACACTCCAAGCTCACTGAATCAATATTTACAAGTCCTTACACGGACATCTTCAGTGATGCATTCATCAGGAGGAGTAGTGTGTGTTGTACTCTTTTTCCTTCACCAAGGTTTTGTTCCACTGGGTTTTCCTGGTAAGGTTTTAATGAGGCAACATGAAGCACACTATGAATTATGAAACGGTTATGGCGTCCAAGGGGGAGTGTTATAAACCATTGGATGGACGGACATAACCGAACCGTACCGGACAGTACCGGGCGGACGTACCGGACAGACAATACCGAACCGGACCAGACGCATGAGGAAGAAATGAAGACTTAGACTTTACCATATTTATGTATTAGCATATTTGTATTAGGATATTACTATTTCTATGTATTTCCGATCTTTTCATTTATCTCTTCTTTGTAACATGTATATATATAGATGCCTATTGGCACATAAATAATAAGAAGAAATACAAGTTTTACAACATGTATAACGAAATGCCCCAAAACTACTACTATTTTCTAATTCTCAGACAAAGCGGTCACTTCTATTATGATCAATGTTTTGTCAGTAAAATTATTGAATAATAAAAAAAAACAGATTAATGGTATTTTCGGAAAAATGGATCAATCATTAACAAGAGTAGATTATTACTTTATCAGAGCTTTTTCATATTATAATTTACAAATAAGTAATATATAGATTTTCGGGGGATCTATCAGACTATAAATGATAAACATATTTATTTTGCTATAACAGTCTTTATGATGGATTAACACATACAACATTCACAAAATTAGAAATCAAGATTCATTTCGATTACATGGGAAAGACAAATGGAGTATAAAGAATCTGTACAATAGTTTATATCTTTATTGGGGTAATTTGTATAGTTTTGATTCACTCGTCTTTGGCTTGATTCTTGGAGTTCGATGCTCAGACCAAGACAACGATGATGACAATGAGCAGAACAATCCCAAAAATGAGAATAAGAAGACATGTCTGCAACAAAAGTAAAACATATGGGAACTTAGCTTTAGCTACTTAATATAAGTAATCATTGAATTGAAAATATGTGAGAAGAGAGTCTATGTCTTAGTGTGTACCAAAGATGAGTTTGCTCTCTGAATTTTAGATGCTTTTCTGAGTTGAGCAGTGGCTTGTGCAGTTGCAGCTTGTGAGTTATCAATGTTAGAGCTGATGTCATCTGCCATATAGACATTACAGTGTTTCTTAGATTCTAAAGAAGTAAAGGACATAGGGATACTTTAAGGTTTATGGTCGTTGGCAGTTTACTTACCGATCATGACTCCTTGATCGTTCACTAAAACAGCTAGATCTTTGAAGATTTCATTCACTTCACCAATCTGTTCTTGAATCTCTCTAATTCCTTGCTCTCTTTCATCGATGATTGCCTCGTTGAATGTTATCTCGTTATCTAGAAACACTACTTCTTGCCTGGAACGAGAATAATAAGAAGTTAATAAAGCACGTCACTGCAAGACATAAGCTAATTGCTGAAACAAAAAAGATGGTACTAATGACTTTTTAAAGTTTATATCACCAACTACAACTAGAGTTAATACCCAATTAGATATCAACTAAATGAACAAAAGAGAACTGCACGCTTGACTCACATTTGGGTAGTGTTTATGCAAAAAAAAAATTTGATCAAGTAAAACAATGTCCTATAGCATACAATCAAAACATACTCCTCACCTCCTTGATTGTAGAAGAAGAGTTTGCTGCTGAGAGGTCCTTAAAGATTCACTATCCAGTTCCTGTGCATTATAACTGCATGGAGTGGCATAATAATGAAGCATGTATAAGTATATATAATTCCACAAACTCTTAAGTAAAAAATCCCAAGTGTAAAGCTCTCTGAACACTAGAAAAGTTAACACACTAGAAGCTCCTTATTTGTAAAAAAAAAAGGAACTTTTTAAATCCTCGATTCATTAATTACCACAAGCATCAGTTCCTAAACCTAAGTGGTACTGGTCCAAAGTACAATCAACATATTGACAAACCTGGTAGGGATATCTATAGTGACGACAGGAGTATATGTAGTTTCTCTTTCAGCAGCAAGTCTCTGAGCTTTCTGAAACTCTTTGAGAACCGATTGAAAATCTTTCGCCAGTTTAGCATCCGCAATCTTCTTAATTGGCTGCGAGAGAACAGAAACATAAGAATCAGGATAACGTCTATAGCTAAACAAAAAAAAAAGTCACAGCAAACCAATGCTCTCTAAGTAAATGTTCTTTCTCCTTCATGATATATACGAGAAGACTAACAAATAAAAATGAAAGCATTTGCTTACAGTAGCTGCTGCTCCATGGAGATCGGCTTCGCTAGCTTCTTTAAGCTTAGCTGAAGTGTTTTTAACCAATTCTGATATCTGCAACCTAGTCTTTTTCCTGCCATAAAAAAAAAGAACAATTCAAAAACAAATAAAAATCATATTTTAATTCTATAATTCGGAGCAAAACAGGGGGGGGGGGAAGTGATACTGACAGATTGTCACGCAAGTCGAGAGTGTCCTTAGGAGTTCCGATGGAATTAACGAGGCGGAAGAAGGAATTGAGAGCCGTGCTGATCCTGAATATCCCCGCGGCTACCTCCTGAGACGGATCCCCACCACGTGAGAGAGGTCTCTGCTGCTGCTGCTTCCTCCCACGATTGGGCTGCTGCTGAAACCGAGAGCCAGCTTCGAGGTCTTGGAAACTCATCCTCCTCTCTTTTCTCTCTGGAATCTCTCTTGTTGGGAAGACGACGAAAATGGCAAGACTTGGGTATTAACTCGAAATTTATTGTTTAGTTTATTTTTTTAAAAAAAACTGAATAAAATGATTTATGTCATGTGGTCCGCGTGAATATGGTGGTGGAGGGAAATTATTTAATACGGAGCTGCGCGACACGTCATTGCGAGGGATGGTTCCTCCTGCGCTGTAGTAGTTGACCCAAATTGAAATGAAACTCGGACCGTTTAAACCAGACAGATTCAGTCTCTAACTTATACCAAACCGAATAACACCAAGCTTCGTCAACTTGATAGTTTGATGCAAAGCCCAAAGTGTGAAGATAAGGCCCGTTTTGTTTTACTAACTTGATAGATTATTTGAGTTTTGATGAAATATTTTATGAATTGTTGAAAATAATCTATTAGCAGCACTAAAAGGATTTTTAATGTAGTAACGCGCCCACACGTCGAAGGTGTGCGTGCAGTGTCATAAAAACCAAACACACTTCTTCCTTTCTCGAAGTACGATTCGGTTCGGTTTCTCGTGAGAATCTGCGTTTAGAAATCAATCACGATCACAATCTCTCTTCCCCGGAACTACAAAGACCAATATTCATGGCGGTTTGTTCTTCATTTCTTTTTCTGCTTATAATATCTTAAGCGTGGAATAATACTGCCTTCCAGATTTTGCTATGATCCTTTTTAGGGAAGTTTTCTGATTAGGGAATGGTTGGTTAGTGATTTGTTCTTAATTCGTAGAAATCGAATTGATTCGTCTCTATGGCTGTTGATCCGAATCAGAAAATCGTACAATAATATGAGAATTTCATCTCCGGTTTGGTATAGAGTGATCCCATTACAGATGATAGATTCATTTCCAGTGGATTCCATTATATGTTACGGTTCCCTTTGCGTTTTTGTGATCTTTTCAGTTGTTTTAATTTTTTTTTGTTAATGACAGATAAGGTCAGTAAAAGTTGGGAATCTCTCCTCAGGAGCAACGGAGCATGATATCAAAGAGTTCTTCTCTTTCTCTGGTGAAGTTGAAACCATTGACATCCAATTGTTAGTCATTCCCAATACCTCTCTTCTTCCCTTTTTTTTGTTTAATTGTTTTTCGTTCTTTTTGATAGCGATGATCTTTGTGTTATATTTATTGACTTCTGAGCTTCTTTTGGTTTGGTTTCATGTTTTAACTAAAGCAGTAACGAGCATAGTGCTTATGTCACATTCAAAGATCCTCAAGGAGCTGAGACCGCTGTGCTCTTATCCGTGGGTTCACTTTTTATTCCCTTTAATTAAACCTTCCTCACTGTATCATAATATATTATTAATATATGTAGCCTTCAACTATTCTAGTAAGTAGTAAGCTATATGGTGCGAAACACTCAAGAGTTACTCTGTATCTCGAGTAGATAATTTACTTGTAAAAACTGGAACATTTGTAATTGAAGTCATCATACTAACAACAAGTGATGTTTTTTTTTTCTCAGGGTGCGAGTATTGCCGATCAATCAGTCATCATCGAGATGGCTCCTGACTACACTCCACCTGCTGCCCCTCATACTGTAATGTCTTTCTTCCATCTTGATCATATATATTGTTTTTTTTCCCTTCCATTTAATAGAAACAAGAAACCATTCCCATTGACGTTTCATTGATTCTCCGGAGGTTTTAATTTGTGCTCATTTTCCCAGGAAACACAAAGCGGTGGTGTCGGAGGCGCTGCAGAATCAGTTGTCCAGAAGGCAGAGGATGTAGTGAGCAGCATGTTAGCAAAGGGTTTCATCCTCGGGAAAGACGCGGTCGGCAAAGCAAAAGCTTTTGACGAGAAACTCGGTTTCACTTCAACAGCAACCGCAGGAGTCGCTTCCATAGACCAAAAAATCGGCCTAAGCCAAAAATTCACAGCTGGTACGAGCTTGGTGAACGACAAGATCAAAGAGGTGGACCAGAGCTTCCAGGTCACGGAGAGGACCAAGTCTGCCTTTGCCTCTGCGGAACAGACGGTGAGCAGCGCGGGAACCGCCGTGATGAAGAACCGGTATGTGTTGACCGGTGTGAGCTGGGCCGCAGGAGCGTTCAGCAGAGTTGCTAAAGCCGCTGGAGAGGTTAGTCAGAAAACAAAAGAAAAGGTTGAAGCTGAGCAACCGCCACCGTCACCACAACCGTCAGAGTCGTCGCAGCAGCAACCACCGGAAGGGTATGCTCCGATTCATTAGTCTGAATACTCCAAGAACTAAATCTCATTACACTGAAAAGGTTTCGTTTTTGTATACTTTTTTTCTGGTTGGTTTCTTTGATATGAAAAAAATGTGAACTTGGTTTTATGTCTTTTGGATGTAACATAAAATGTATGTTTGGATCTTCTCTATTATTACTAACATAAAAGCTAAGCTGTGCATGAAATTAAAATCTCTGAAATACTCCTATTGCACTATTAGTTAGATTCTTAAGTAAAAAAAATGTTTAATTTCTGGTTGAACCAACTTTGTAGGTATCAAAGTCAGTATATGCTTTAGGAGGTTGGGTGTAAGTGAAAAAACCTGATGCATCATTCAACCATTGGGAAAAATGTTAAACAAATCCTCAACTTTCAGATTTGGACCATTATAATCCTCAACTTTCAAATAACCACAAAAATCACATATTTATTATCAACTATCTAAAAAACTTCTAATTTTTCGTTTAATAGATCAATTTAAACCCGACGTTAATTACACTAACAAAATATTAAACTCAGTTAATTCTCGTCGTTAACCGCAACGACGCTGTGTTTTGTCGATTAAAAAAACACATCTCCTCTCATTATTTCTCAAATCGATTTGGGGTTTTCTCTCAATCACGAACCCTAAAACACGAACCATCACCAAAAATCTTCGACGAACCAAATCGTAGAGAGAGGAGATGGGTAATCAAAAGAATAAGAAGTCTCGACAAGCAAAACTCGGTGGTGCCAACTCTATAGCGTCTATGTCAGCAGCATCGGGACAATCTCGTGGTGAGTTTCTCGGAGAATCATCCAAAGTCGTTGGGGCCAAAAGTGGATCGAAAAGAAAAAGTGGAGTCGACGATGTAGGTAAGAAGAAGAAGATGTGTTTTTTAATTGAAAAAACACTGCGACGTTTTGATTAACGAATAGAATTAACTGAGTTTAAATGTTCTGTCAATATAATTAACGTCAAGTTTAAATTGATCCATTCAACAAAAAGTTAGAGGTTTTTTAGATAGTTGATAATAAATATGTGACTTTTGTGGTTATTTTGAAAGTTGAAGATTATAATGGTCCAAATCGCAAAGTTGAGGATTTGTTTAACATTTTTCCCTTCAACCATTACTCTAGCTTGGTGAATTTTTTTTGATTTTCTTGATTCAGGGTCAGAACAACTAGTGAAGGTCACAACATGCAATACACATGCCTATACTGCTTAGCACTAACTTAAACATGGCTCTTCTCTGGAAAATGCATATCCTTTCCATGCTTCTTATTTGTTGATCGACTCGTTGTTTGATTTTCGGTCAACATAAACAAATTGAATATAATACATTGCATAACTTTGATAAATACAATTTTTGTTAAATAATAAATATACTAATAGATTATTTTTAAAAAAATCACAACTTTACCGCAAGTCAAACCATAAAAAAAGTCAGTCAGCCGTTTATTTATTGGGCTTCTCGTTTCCTTTTTCTCGGGAGAAAAATGAGAATATTATTAAATGACAATATTCCATATTTTTACTTGGGCGCTACTCCAATTTTTCCTCATAGCTGTCTTTCCTTTCTTTTTGCTTAGGTGTGTCGCCAGCCTCTCTAAACCTAAAAAGCATAGCCTTTATAGTTTCCATTCTTTGCATTCACATTCTCACAGCCTCCTCCTCTCTTCCAATTTTCTCGTAAATCCTCTCAACCTTTATATATATATATATTTTTTTTGGGAAACCAGAGAGAGGCTGAGTAAAAATTTTTTGCTGGAAACAACATCATGAGTTCCCATAGCTTCTACAAGAGAGCTTACAGCTTCTTCAAAGCTTACCCTTCTGCCTCCAAGCTCCTTCTTCTCAGCACCTGCAGGTCTCTCCTTTAGATCTGCTTCACCATTCTATTCTTCTTCTGTAATGAATATTGATGTACATATGTATGAGTTAGATTGTTAGTTCAGATCCAGTTCTTTTTTAAGTAACGTATAGTTCCATTAGATCTGGTCTCATAGAGTTTTCTGAAAGTTGTTTTTTTTTATCTTTGTCGTTTCGCTCTCTAACCGTTGTCGTTTCATGTAATGTTGGTTTCTTGCAGCGGTGGAGGTCTACTAGTTTTTTCAGACTCGGTTCCACCGAGACGTGCATTAACCTCAGATGGACAAGAAGTACCGAAGAAGAAGGTGGTTGTCTTGGGAAGCGGCTGGGGAGGCTACAGCTTCTTGAGCCACTTCAACAACCCTAACTACGACGTCAAAGTCGTCTCCCCGCGAAACTTCTTCCTCTTCACTCCCCTCCTGCCGAGCGTCACCAACGGCACGGTCGAAGCCCGCAGCATCGTCGAGCCCATCCGCGGCCTCATGCGCAAGAAAGGGTTCGAGTACACCGAGGCGGAGTGCGTCGAGATCGATCCCTCCACCAAGAAGATCCACTGCAGATCCAAGGACGGCTCTAACGTTGATAAGGAGTTTGACATGGACTACGATATTCTTGTCGTAGCCGTTGGAGCTAAGCCCAACACGTTCAACACCCCTGGAGTCGAGGAGCATGCTCATTTTTTAAAGGAGGCCGAGGACGCGCTCAAGATTCGCCGATCGGTTATCAACTGTTTCGAGAGAGCGTCTCTTCCTTCTCTAACCGAAGAAGAGAGGAAAAAAATTCTGCACTTTGTCGTGGTCGGTGGAGGGCCCACGGGGGTCGAGTTCTCGGCTGAGCTGCATGACTTCTTGGTCGAGGACGTGGCGAAGATTTACCCCAAGGTTCAAGAGTTCACGAGGATCACTCTTCTCGAAGCGGGGGACCACATTCTCAACATGTTTGACAAGAGGATCACTGCTTTCGCTGAGGAGAAGTTCCAGAGAGACGGTATTGATCTGAAGACCAAGAACATGGTTGTGGGAGTGAATGCCGATGAGATATCAACGAAAGAGATAGCGACTGGTAAAATTGTGTCTGAGCCTTATGGAATGGTTGTGTGGTCGACGGGGGTTGGGATACGTCCTGTCATCAAGGAGTTTATGCACCGGATTGGTCAGGTTAGATTTAACTTTTTTTTTTTTGTTCAAATCATTTGCTCTTTCTTGTCCACCTAACTGAGGTTTGAGTTATATGTTTACAGGGTCAGAGGCGTGTCTTGGCAACTGATGAATGGCTTAGAGTGGAGGGATGTGACAGTGTCTATGCTTTAGGTGATACTGCAACCATCAACCAACGTAGAGTCATGGTAACGTTTCAACACCTTTTTAGAGCAACCTCATTCAAGAGTTCTCAAAGATTATAGTAGATTATTATTTTAATATAATTTAATAATGTTTACTAAATTTAAATGACCAAAATTGATATTAGACCACTGACATAAACCATTTGTTAGCATCTACTGGAGTTATTTAAATATAAAATCGTTATATCAGTCATGTATCAAATGATGAGTGAGTTTTCAGAGTTTTAATCTGATTGTTTCCTTGTGTTAACAGGAAGATATAGCTGCAATTTTCAGTAAGGCAGACAAGGGAGAGACGGGAACATTGAACAAGAAAGAGTTCAAAAGTGTTGTGAAAGACATCTGCCAGAGGTACCCTCAGGTGGAGCTTTACTTGAAGAAGAAGAAACTGAGAAACATTGCAAACTTGCTGAAGAGTGCTAACGGTGATGACACTGAGGTCAACATCGAGACGTTTAAGCAAGCACTCTCTGAGGTTGATACTCAGATGAAGAATCTTCCAGCAACTGCACAGGTAAAAAGCTTTCTTCTAGAACAAGTAAAGGGACTAGAATGTTAGTTAAACCTCTCGGTTCTGATTTCTTGATGATATTAATTAACAGGTTGCGTCACAACAAGGGAAGTATCTTGCGAAGTGCTTCAACAAAATGGAGAAGTGTGAGAAGAAGCCAGAGGGACCGCTGAGGTTCAGAGGAGAAGGTAGGCACAGGTTCCAGCCGTTTAGGTACAGACATTTCGGATCGTTTGCTCCGCTTGGAGGGGAACAGACAGCAGCTGAACTACCAGGGGATTGGGTTTCTATTGGTCACAGCAGCCAGTGGCTATGGTACTCTGTCTACGCTAGCAAACTGGTGAGCTGGCGCACAAGGTCGCTCGTGGTCTCTGACTGGGTTCGTCGCTTTATCTTTGGCCGTGACTCTAGTAGCATCTAAGCTTCTTTTTTTTTTTGCTTCTCTCCAAACTTTTTGTGTTTCTCCTTCAAGATTTTGCATGATGTCCTAAATGTTTAATGGTTAATTGTTTTTGCTCATGTTTATTATTACACTCAACCTATATCTATCAGTCTTTTTAACACATTCATATGTCGTAGATCATTACACAGCCATGTTTAGTTCCGACACTAACTAGTCGACCTTTGGTAAATGACTCGTTACGTACTGAGCAAGAAATTCACTGTCAACTGACGGATAATCAGGGCTTCTTGAACTCAGAACTAGGGTTTTACTATCGTTTTTCGGAAGTATGAAGAAGCCATTGAAGATTTTTGTTGAAAGTAAATTTTTTTCTCTCTACATGAACTGTAGACAGACCACCCGACCAGATATCAATGAGATTCTTACGAATCTATTCTATACATAGGAAAGACGATCGGTCAACAACTTCCTCAGCAAGTAAAGGAATGGACAAGCAATTTGATTTTGCTTTCTTTAAAAGTTATTGGCCCAGATTAAGAGGCCCATCTCTTTTGAACCCAGCTCACAATCGATGTATTAAACCCGGTTCAGTCTATTGGAATAAACCAAACCAAACCGAATTGAATTGAATTTCCAGTCTTCTTCTTCCTCCTCTTCATCTCATGAGGCCACCAAAATCAACACACCCAGAAACGTTCTTCACTTCAAACTTCAAACCATGCCCTCTGGCTGCAGCATTAGAGCTCTCTGGATAATCAACAACCATGACACTGTTGTCTTCTCCAGGTTTTCTTTTTTAAATTTTCATATTAATCGCTCAATTTCATTCTTCCAACATCTCTGACTCTTAAAACAAATCAGGAGGTTTCCGGTGGTGGAGAAGCGGTGGCGCTCCGCCTTCAAGACGGAAAACGAAAACACCGGCGGCTCAGATCCTCCTAAACTTCCCACCGATCAACAACTCGCTGTAGCTTTCGCTCGTAGAAAGAGACGAGAAGGCTCGAGCCGTGGATACGGCTTACGTGTCGCTCAATCCACGAAAGGATCGGACTCATGGGTCGACGATCCCATCACTCGTCACATCATCAGCCTTTCCTTATTATCTCAGGAGGATAATGAATCTAACGAAAATGAGGAGACGAATATTCTCTGGCCTGTTGTGCTTCACTCCAAAGCTCTATATCACATCCTCGTTTTACCTTTGGTTGACCCAAAGGAGATTAAAGACTTTGTGAACTTATGTAATAGATCTGATTGTGGATCAGCTGTTGGTGAAGATCTGAGTTTATCATCTCTCTTGCTCAACATGTCTTCCATCACTGGGTTGGTTACACATTTAACTACACATCTCCTTTTTTCTCTAGACAGAGAGTTTCAGTTGTGTGTCGTGTTTTTGTAGGGCTTTCATGGTGGCACATTCGTTTGGTGATATCATCTCTGGTGATACGGCTGAGCCTGAGGTTGTTGTAGCAGCCTCGCCATCGGTTGGAGGATTGTTTGATTCATTAACGGGAAGCATTGGTATGTCTTCGAGGCCGAGACCTGTAGCTGCTGCACCTGTTGCATCTTCTTCCTCCCAGTCTGGTTCCTTTACAACCGGAGCTGCGGCATCAGATGCTCCTAAAGCAGGGATGCTTGACAAAGACCTACTTAGAAATTTCATCGCTAGTGCTATGCCCTTTGGTTCGTACTAAAGAATCCATCCCTCTGTCTTCTACTAGACCATCTATTGACAACTTTTAAATTCAATTTTGCAGGTACACCATTAGACCTCAGCATTTCGAATATCTTTGCTATGAAAGCAAATGGCTTTTCCTCTGCTGAGCCTCCTCACCAAGACCTTAAGCAGCCAGCTTGGAAGCCGTACTTGTACAAAGGGAAGCAAAGACTATTATTCACAATCCATGAGACCATTAACGCTGCAATGTACGACCGAGACGAGATTCCCGACAGTGTATCTGTGGCAGGACAGATAAACTGCCGTGCAGAGATAGAAGGACTGCCTGACGTGTCCTTTCCTCTAGCGGGGCTGAGTAAAGCCCGCATCGAGTCTATATCTTTTCATCCGTGCGCGCAAGTCCCAGCACATGGGATTGACAAGCAGAACATTGTATTCCAGCCTCCCTTGGGTAACTTTGTTCTCATGAGGTACCAGGCGGGTTGTGGGCTTGGACCACCAGTGAAAGGATTTTATCAGCTATCGATGGTGTCAGAGGACGAAGGTGCGTTCCTCTTCAAGGTGGGTCTCATGGAAGGGTACAGGAGTCCTCTCTCGATGGAGTTTTGCACTATTACGATGCCCTTTCCGCGGAGAAGGATTGTGGCGTTTGATGGGACTCCTTCATCTGGGACTGTGGTGACCACAGAGCACTCTGTTGAGTGGAGGGTTGTGGGAAGTGGACGTGGTCTTTCTGGAAAAAGCCTCGAGGCAACTTTCCCCGGGACAATTAAGTTTAGTCCGTTGAAGAGTAGGAGAAGCGGAGAGGGAGATGATGATGACGAGAGTGACGGTGAGGGTACAGAGAATGTGGTGAACGTGGAGGAGGTTTTGGTGCAGAAGATGAACAAGGATCTCCCAGCAGTTGAGATGGAGGAACCTTTCTGCTGGCAAGCCTATGACTACGCTAAGGTATGTGTATATATATGCCTTTTGTTTCTTCCTTTCTGAACCTTCTGGTCTTGGTTGTTGTTCAAAATCTGTTTTATTGGTTTATAGGTCTCGTTCAAGATTGTGGGAGCATCTGTATCTCGAATGTCCATCGACACGAAATCGGTAAGCTTTTTAGGTGATTAGTTTACATTGTTAAGACTGCTAGCTCAGATTTTAGAAAGGGTTGGTTCTCTCTTTTTGTTCATGGCCTCCCTTTGTTTTGCTAGGTCAATATCTATCCAACCACAAAGTCACCAGTCGAGTATTCTGCTCAGGTAAGTAAAAGACCTTGAGAAATGATAAATTATGTATGTGTTTAACTGCATAATGTGTGCGTATAACAGGTGACTTCTGGGGATTATATATTGTGGAACACATTGGGGAAGGCTCCATCAGCAGCTGTTGTGTAATTCCTCGAGTCTCGACCTCAGTTCACTGGAGAAGTGTGAGATTTAATTTGTTTGTTTGTGTTAATCATCATTATAAATGCATGGAGTATTGATGGTCCTATTTTTGCTGCGGAAGTGAATCTGTATATTGTTGTTGTTGTTGTGTGCCTCAGAAAAAGAAGAGTGTTTTTTCTGACATGGGAACATGTGTGACATTAAGCCAATAAAGTCGTGACTCTTGAGTGAAAATGCGTTGATATGGTTTGCGAGGCAAGTCTTTACATGCATGAAGTTACTCCCTCTCGTTGTTTTCTGATTGCGTGAGCGAGTTTCCAACGTCATGCAGAGGTTATGAAAGCGTCGCCGCAACGTAATGCAGAGGTTCAGATTCAAGAACGGTCCCTTGTTAAGGGAATTTGACAAGGATTGTGGTTACAAATGATCCCTCATGTAGATTGTATTAACTTAAAGCAAATTTTGTAAGAAAATACAGAATAACGCTCTGTTTATCTTCCAGTAAAACAAGATTTTACAATTGTTTAGTCTTCAAATGAAGCAAAATACTAGCACCTGGAATGCCATAGAACCTTTGCTACCTCTAATACAAACCTGGAAAGCATTGATATCATATCACCATTGGTTAATCAATCTGATCCCGGAGAGAAACGGCTATGAAAAGTTGGGGGAAATGATTTAAAATGGGATTTTTCATCATCGTCGTCAAGAATGAGTAAACATTAAACACTTCAAATTTTCAGATTTTTTTAACATCATCAAGAATGTAGGTAGGGCATGTCTCTCTCCCTTGTGCTTGATCCATCTGATCTGAAAGAACCGGTTGAAGAGATGTCACATAGAAACTTGAAGCTGCTACAGAAGCTTTAGTCCACCTGTTACTTCATCAACAACTTGGACTGGTCCTGCAGTAGTAACAACCCTTAGTGTCTTCGAATGTTGTACTTAGAAAAGCTGATAAAATCCTATAAACAAATTATGCTAGCAAGATCTCTATTGCACCCCATAGAACGTTGCAGATGGAAGATTTGGATACCACACAAAACCAATTTTTTGAGCTTACATTTTCATATGATGGATCCTTGTGAGCTATAAAATCAAATCAGGGTGAAGTACAAGCACCAAGGGACCAGACTAGTACATTTAGTTATCAAAGGTAATAGCAATTTGCAGCTCTCAAACTCATATAATATCCATCAAAGTAGCATGACTTGGATCAGAAAATAACAACTCACCAAGAATAGCCATAACTTTCCTTGAATCTGAAAAAAAAATAGAAGTATATTTTTGTTTTGAGCAAAAAAAAATAGAAGTATATTAGATTCACATTTTAGGCGAAAAATATATTCCAGAGGGGATTTCTCCCTAGTAGCTGACTAGCAAGCACCAAGAAATTAGAATACTGGGCTCCTGGGTTCACAAACAAAAAGGGCGTTTGGTCTAGTGGTATGATTCTCGCTTAGGGTGCGAGAGGTCCCGAGTTCAATTCTCGGAACGCCCCCTATTTTTTTGTTCGTCTTTTTATTTTGGTTTCAGAAAAAGAAAATAGGGAGAGAGAACGGCTTTGAAGATGAATCTTTGTTTTTTCCATATTTCAACCTATATTTAAACCATAATAAGTACATGTATTTATTTTTCTCTTTTTCACATTAATTTATTAATATAGAAATTGTATGATGACTTTGATATATAAAAATTTTTTTTTTTGATTTGCGTCCTTTTAAATCATGAAATGTAAGTCTAATAATAATTTCGTAAGATTTTTCATTAATCATTAATCTACATAATTGATGATAAATCATATTTTTGAATTGAAATTTCAAATTTGCTAGCATTAAATATCAATTGAACTATATTTGTTTCTCCATAAACAAAAAAAAAACATACAGTATATTTTGGGGCAATAATGTTATTGTTAACGTAAAGGAGGGAGGTAGGGGGATAAAGATAAAAGGAGGAGGACATAAAGTTATTCCCGTGACCAAACACACTTAAAGAGAGACGCGTTCTCCTCTTTTTCTTCTTCTGAATTTACCCGGCGACAACTGCATATTGACTTGTCTCCTTCTTGTTGCTAGAATCGATCATTTCCACCTTTCTCATTCTTCTAGCTTCGGATCCGTAGCCAAGGTAGATACTCGGGTGCTTCTACTTGCGATTTCGCTGTTTTTTGTTTACTGTTTTCTTTTCTGATAGGGTTTCCTTAATTGGGGGTTTTCATGATCAGTGAGGATTTTGCATCGAATTTAGTTAGTTATTTCCCAGCAAACCCTAATTGATTCTAGACTCGTGGGTAAAAGTCCGTTTGATTTCTGGTTAAACCCAGTTGTATAGTCGTCAAAGTCAGTACCTTTTGATGATTTCATCCTTGTTTTGGTCTGATAGATCAAGATGATTTTCTTTTGAATCGATTATCGATCATACGTGTAAGTTGTTTGATGTGGTTCAAGAGATTGAGCATGTTTCCTTAAGCGTGTTATAAGTTGATGTTTCAGCTTTTTGCTATCTTGTTCTGTATTCTTGATGTTATTGGGGCATGATGAGTAGGCTGATGTGTTCCTCCACTTCCATTTTACAGGTTTGAGTATCAAGCAAAGATGAGTGACAATCTCATGGACAAAGTGACCGCCTTCGGCGAGCGCCTCAAGATCGGAGGCTCAGAAGTGAGCAACAAAATCACCGCCGGCGTTAGCTCCATGAGCTTAAAAATGAAGGAGCTGCTTTTCCAAGGCCCCAACCCGACCGACAAAATAGTCGAGGACGCTACTTCGGAGAATCTAGAGGAGCCTGACTGGGACATGAACTTGGAGATATGCGACATGATCAATCAAGAGACGATCAGCAGCGTGGATTTGATCCGTGGGATCAAGAAGCGGATCATGATGATGAAGCAGCAGCCGAGGGTTCAGTACCTCGCCTTGGTTTTGCTCGAGACGTGTGTTAAGAACTGCGAGAAGGCCTTCTCGGAGGTGGCGGCTGAGAGAGTCCTTGACGAAATGGTTAGGGTGATTGATGATCCGCAGACGGTTGTGAATAATCGTAACAAGGCTTTGATGCTGATTGAAGCCTGGGGAGAATCGACCAGTGAGCTTCGTTACTTACCTGTTTTCGAAGAAACTTACAAGGTAACTGTGACCTGGTTTACATACTAATGTGGCTATTGTCTCGTACTTATGTTTCTGTGTTATAGAGCTTAAAAGCGAGAGGTATCCGCTTCCCTGGACGAGACAACGAGAGCCTGGCACCCATTTTCACTCCTGCTAGGTCAGCTCCAGCAGTAGAAGTGAGCACTGAACTTCCTCAGCATGCGCGTGAGCCTGAGCATGTTCAGTACAATCCTCCTGTGAGAACCTTTACAGCTGAGCAGACGAAGGAAGCTTTCGATATAGCAAGAAACAGCATTGAACTTCTTTCCACGGTTCTGTCCTCTTCCCCTCAACACGATGCTTTACAGGTAAATCCCCAATTAGTAGTAGGCATCAATTGAATTTGAGTATCCGCTATATATGTTTTAACTCTGTGATTTGCAGGATGACTTAACAACGACACTTGTACAGCAGTGTCGCCAGTCTCAAACCACTGTCCAAAGAATCATCGAAACAGCAGGGGAAGACGAGGCTCTTCTGTTCGAAGCCTTGAATGTGAACGACGAGCTTGTGAAAACTCTGTCCAAGTACGAGGAGATGAACAAACCCTCTGCACCTTTAACCGCGCCTGAGCCAGCCATGATTCCTGTTTCTGAGGAGCCTGATGACTCTCCGCTTCATGGAAAAGAAGAATCTCTGGTCAGAAAATCGTCGAGTACACGAGCTTTGATCCATGGAGGTGGTGGGAGTGGGGATGACATGATGGATGATCTTGATGAGATGATATTTGGCAAGAAGAGCGGCGGTTCCTCGACAGATGGTGGACATGACTCGAAGAAGTCGTCTAAAGATGATGATCTCATTCGATTCTGAGATGGTTTTAGTAATAAAACTATGTTTAACGGATTTGGTTTTTAATTGGTGATATGGAACAGTTTCTATGTAAGTAATCTGTGTTTGATTGACTTATGTTGGGGTTTATAATGAAGAGAGCTGTTATGAGACCAAATATTTCTACTTTTATATCTTTCTCAATAAATTGTTGTGTTTACTGTTTATCATATTGAGTTTTCGGTTCTGTTATTTCGGTTCAGTTTGATAGGTTCTGTTATTTCGGTTTATTTCGGTTAATGTATACGTCTACGAGATGCCAAAGAAGTTCATTTTGGACCTTCTCTCGTTGTTTCCCCCGTGCACGCCTTTATCGAACAGGCACTTACTACGGCTGGCTAAAGCTTACTACTTTTGAAAATCACTTGCGTCACAAGTAACTTTCCCCCACTAAAGTTTCTATTTATTTATTTGTAGCATTCTATTGATTACTGGCTCTGGGCTGATCTGATCTCTCCTGAATCCCAACGGCGTTTGAAAAGTGTGGTCGTGAGGGTTCATCACCAGCAAGACGCAGACTTTTTCTACGTTCCTTTCTTCACCACCATCAGCTTCTTCTTGTTGGAGAAGCAGCAATGCAAATCGCTCTATAGGGTGTGAGTGAGCTTATTGAACTAGTTCCTTTTTCCGACAGGTGACATGTTTTTTTTTTTTTAACTCTTTTGTCTGAATGTATAGGAAGCTTTGAAGTGGGTGACTGATCAGCCTGCTTGGAAAAGATCTGAGGGAAGGGATCATATCTTTCCTATTCACCATTCCTGGGCTTTTAAGACGGTACGAAAATTTGTCAAGAATGCTATCTGGCTTTTACCTGACATGGACTCCACTGGGAACTGGTGAGACTTACTTAGATTTCCTTCTTTTGAATTTGATTGATTGCGAGTCTTCGTGTAGTTTGTTTGCTCTCTTAGCTATGCTTTGTCTGACCTTATAGGTATATGCCTGGGCAAGTTTCACTAGAGAAAGACCTGGTTCTTCCTTATGTTCCCAATGTTGATATATGTGATGCCAAATGCTTGTCGGATAGTGCACCAATGAGGACCACGCTTCTCTTCTTCCGAGGGCGGCTTAAGAGGAATGCTGTAATAGTCATGCCACCTCGGCCTTAAACCTGAACTTGCCGTGTCTTATAAATTATGTCGCTCATGTTTTGGCTGCTGGATTGTTGTCTTAGGGAGGTAAAATACGTGCCAAGCTTGGTGCAGGACTAAGTGGCGTCAAGGATGTAATCATCACTGAGGGGACTGCCGGAGAGGGAGGCAAGCTGGCAGCTCACTAGCTCAGTTTGGCATACGTAGGTAAAATCTAGCTTGCTTCCTAACTGTTTAGATGCGATACATATATCTGTTTTTTTTTTTTACTAACTACGTCTGCGTTGTTGCAGATCTTTATTCTGTTTGTGTCCTGCTGGTGACACACCATCCTCGGCGAGATTGTTTGATGCCATTGTCAGTGGCTGTATACCTGTTATTGTCAGTGACGAGTTGGAACTTCCTTTTGAAGGAATACTTGATTAAAACAAGGTATGTGTCAAGAAAGAAACAAACTATATTACGTTGGTGCTTGCCACATTGTTTTATGAACTTGTCTACAATATATATAGCTAGGTCTTTCATATATTCCAGCCCTGCTCAGCCATTAGGTCCAGAAGATTTGACATGGAGAATGGTATGTACCTACCTACCAGAGGATATTGTTTACATCCCTTTTGCCTTTGATCTCTTGGCAGAAACTAGAAAAATTGGTGTAGAACTTACTGCAATGTCAAAAAAAACTAGGATTGAGAAAAGCATGATGGTTCTTGTTGCAAATTTGCAATGACAGATAGCCGGAAAGCTGGTGAACATCAAGCTTCACACGAGGAGATCTCAACGGGTGGTGAAAGAATCCAGGAGTGTTTGCAGATGCGATTCCTGGAGACCTAACTCTACCACCTCCAGTTCTCTGAGTCCTCTCTTGTCTTAAGACCCATCACTCCACTTCACATTATCAGTCTTGCAAGTACCCTGGATATTGTATGTATACAATTTTACATTGCTTCCTATTTTATATAATTTTGTGCTCTACTTTGGCCCAAACAAGTCACATGGATATTATGAACATAGGTAACTGCAGGTTATACATCTGAACAACACTCGAGACTCAAAATCGAGAGCTTTATTATTATTGAAAGCGTTTAAGCAAAAGAAAAAGCTTTTATTTTACCAAATAGTTTCTCCCTCTCCTTCCAACATATGAGATTTTTATGATTGCTTGAAGATTCCTTCTCCCTTGGTCACTGGTCATTACAATCCTGAGTTGAATTTAGCTCGAGTCTTTGGAAAACGAGGCAATACCGGTCTCTTTATGCGACTTCTCCCAATTCAGACCATCATAGCTTCTAACCTCTACGTGGTCCAGTGTCCCCGGCTTAACACACTTAACCGTGACTGCAACTCCATCGGGGTTAGACCTGGGTGTATAAAACGATGTGATCCCACAGATCTTGCAGAAGGTGTGCTTGGCCGTGTGAGTCCCGAAAGTGTAAGTGGTGATGAAATCTTTGGAATCGTCGAGAAGCTCAAAGTCGCTTGAAGGAACAATGAAATGAACGTTGCCTCTCATTGAACAGTCTGTGCAGTTGCAGCTCCACGCCACCACTCTTATTGGTGCTTTTACTCTCCATTTGATCTTCCCACAGTGGCATCCTCCTTCGTGAAGTATCAGTTCTGATTCCATTGCTAGTTACTCCTAAATCTGCAATCAATAATCCTCGCCAAGCTATATAAGATTGATATTTTAGCAAAAGTAAATAGATTCGAACCAGATGTTCTTGAACAGAGTCTGTGTGTGTGTGTCTGCTCGTGATCGATAAAGATGTTGAAGTTACAGTTGTGTCTGAAGTCTACGCCTCTCCTTCGTCTTCTTCGAGGAAATGTGTGTCAACAAAGTTGAACAAGTTAAGATAATCCACGCGCGTTTGTTTGGTTTTTTTATGTTCCTCAGGCATTTTGTCTGCGTGTCTTCGACGTGCCAGTTGTGCGAATGTGATTTATTTTCATCACAACCACGTGCTGTCTATTACCAATTGCACGTGCGCAGAAACTATACTAACTGGGCTTTACTGGGCCTTAAGAATCTTTGATTGGGCCTAAATTAGGTTATTAGAGTCGTTATAACATTTTGGAAGAAGCCCGACGTGCTTCACCAATCACCATCTCGATCAAATTGAGATTTTTCGTTGGGGCGATCGAAGATGGCAAGTGAAGGGGCGAAGGATCCATGGAAAGGAGAAGAGTGGGGGACGAGTGAGAATCATAATCAGAATCAGAAGAAGCCAAGTGGTGTAAAAATGGTGGCGAGAGCGAGAAAACAGATGCCGAGGGGACTCGAAGAGAAGTACGAAGCTTACTTCCTGCCGAGAAAGCCATGGCCATCGACTCTTGCCTTCTACGGAAGCTTCATACTTGGTGGGATCGGTGCTGGTATGCTTATAGAAGCTTGGATCAACAAAAAGGTCAAAGAAGATGGAGGAGTCGTTTGGGAATTCGACAAGAAGTGAAAAGAGAATGCGATTCAAGTCTTTCAGATGTTTCTGGGTTTGTGTTTTAAATTTGTTGTTGCAAGAAAAGGCATTTTATCTGTAGACAAAAGACTCTCGCTTGTTTTAGAACTACGCTGTGATAAGATACGCGACCAGACATGTTTCAAACTGAAACGCATTTAAGTTGTTCGACGAAATGCTTCCTAGGACAAAATGTTTCAAACAGTTTCTTACATAGTAACGACAAAAGCAAATATGATGAACCCACCAATGTTTACACTAGCAACACAACTACTTCAACGGTTTTGTATTTGTTTATTTTTTAAGAACGACCCCATCCTCTCTTACAAAATACATGCCACAGCTTTTGATTTCTCTCACTCAAGATCACGAGATGTGTTTACAGTTTCTTCCCGCGGAAGAGTCCAATGAGCGCATCAGGAGCGCTCTCGAGCCCATCAGCAACATCTTCGACATATATACTGAAGCACAAACTCCAATTCAGAGTAATTGTGGAAGTAATCAATGGCGTTAAACCCTTGAATACGTATTTGTTTGTAGGCGATGAAGCAGAGGTTGTATACTGCCTTCCTTCAGAATCTGCATATTGTACTGCTAAATCATTCAACATGCTGTGGCGGTCTCATGTTGAAACATCACGGTCTGCGTCCAGCAATTTGCCTCCCACATTCTCCAAATATATATATGACAATGCCTACAGGGAAACACCTTGAAAAAGAGAGAATCTTTGTTTGTTTAACCGGTGGGTTTAGTCGTTCATTTGATTTTTGAATATAGAAGAAGAGATCTTTACTTACCTCTTTAAGCCATTAAGATCGTTTTCTTCCTCGTAGTTGAATGCAACATCGAATCCAAACTTGTTCTTGAATGCAAAGAGTTATAGAGAAGCAAGCTAAATGTAAAACCAATGAATTCGAAACTAGTTGCATAAGCTGCGCTATTAAGTGCGATGCAAGTAATGTGGTAAATAGGATTCTGGAAGGTGATAATATTCGAAACCATACCAAACCAATTCAATTGCTCTTTTTAATGTAATTTTTGTCTTACAGAAACAATAAAGGAGAAGAAGAGAGAAGCTGTCTTTGTATATGGATAAATATTCTTAGTTATCCCAAAACACAACATTAACTAAATCTTGCCTTTCACTCACGAGCAACCACAACGACTTGCTTCCCAACGTTCTTACCATAGAAGAGTCCAACAAGAGCTTCAGGACCTTTCTCGAGTCCTTCAGCTACATCTTCCACGTAAGCTATCTTCTCTTCTTTGATACACGGAATCACAAACTCCAGAAACTTTGAGTATTTGTCGAAGAAATCAAAGACTACAAAGCCTTGAATGCGGATTCTCTTGTAGATTATGCTGGTTAGATTGTGCACACCTTCTTGATCCTCAAGGTTGTATTGTGAGATCATTCCACATACAGCGATACGCCCGTGCATGTTCATGTTTGAGAGCACCGCGTCAAGCATTTTGCCTCCTACATTCTCAAAGTATATGTCAATGCCTTTGGGAAAACACCTAGGGACAAAAAAAGGAAGAAGAGAAGTTCTCATGCATTAGTACTTTAGTAGGAGTTGATATAAGATATATATAAACATCAAATGCTTAGGAAATAAGTGGGTAAGACCATCTCCAATGTATTTTTCTATTTTTATCTCTATTTTAGAGGAACTTTATGATAGAAATGGGTTTTACTCCAATGTATTTCTTTAAAATAGAGATCTCTAAAATATAGAGTACAATATAGAGGAATGCTATTTCTTCCTCTATAAATAGAGAAAAAAATAGCAATCTCCATTTTAGAGGTGAAAATAGAAATGGGTTGGAGTGATTTTGACTCTAAATGCTATTATAGAGACAAAAATAGGAGTGGGTTGGAGATGCTCTAACAACCTTTTCAGAGCAGCACTAAGGTCTTGTTCTTCCTTGTAGTTAAATGCATCATCAAACCCAAACTTGTTTTTGAGGAGATCAACCTAATCATCACAAAAATAAGCAAAAGGCAAGGCAAGTCAATCTCTTAAAGGAACACCAAGTGACAAAGAAATAAAACTAGTGTTGGAAAAAATATCCCAAACTGAAACTTATGAAAAGACTAAAATAATATATAAGAAATTTGGATCAATCCACCCCGGTTGATTTTAAGTCGGAAACCCATGATACTTTAACAACTAGAATGATGATCACTAATGTTTCACCTTTTCTTTACTTCCAGCACTTCCAACAACATAACAACCCATCATTTTAGCAAACTGTCCCACAAGCTGTCCAACTGCACCAGATGCAGCCGATACATAGACGGTCTCTCCTTTCTTAGGGGAACATACTTCATAAAATCCAGCATATGCAGTCATACCGGGCATGCCTACGAGGAAGAGAGAAAAGCCATGAAGGAGAGTACTATATATCCATACATACTATACTACTTACACATGGGTATAATTCCTTACAACTTCATGATCTCTGCCTGAACCCAAGACTCACTCTTCGGACACTACCAAATGGTTCCATACAACAAAAACAGGAGCAAGGCCGAGATAACATACCGAGAAGTCCAGTGTAGTAGGATAATGGAACATGGGTGTCATGGATCTTGAAATGCATTTCAGGAGTAACAACACTATACTCCTCCCATCCAACGATCCCCCAAAGTAAGTCGCCTTGTTTGTAGTCTGGATGACCAGACTCTATCACTCTAGACACTCCAAACCCTAAGATCGGCTACACCAAAAACACACAATGGTGCAATCAACACGAGATAGAGAGAGCAACACATGTACTATTGTCAACTAGTTTGAAATATAAGTAGGTTGTACGTCGTACCTTTCCGGGAGTGAAAGCTTGAGCAAGAGCAAGAGCAGAAGGTTTCCCCATGCGGCTCCTCATGTAAGGATCGCAGGACAGGTAGAGATTCTTCACCACAACCGAGTTAGACCCCTCCGGAAGCCTAAGTTCTACGGTGGTGGTAGTGATCTCAAAATCAGACTCCTTAGGGAAACCACTCACGTAGTCTCTTAGTATGACCTGCTTGTTCGTAGCCGTCGCTCCACCATTTCCTCCGGTACTCATCGTTTACTTCTCTGAGATTCACTTCTTAGTTCGAGGTGTTGTTGGTTACTTTCTTGGAGGACTCGGCTGCTTGCTTTTATAGAGCTACGATGGTTTCAAGTGTGACGTCATTGCTGATTACCACTTTCTGCGGTCACAGTTCTTTTTCTCATTTCTCATACTTTCCATTTTGATAAGATTTCTTTCCTGTTTACATTTATTTTTCAGTTTAAACTTCTCATAAGTGATTTTGGAAAGAATATATATTTTTAATTGCAAGATATTACGTATTTTTATTCCTTTGTAATGACATAATCTGCAGTATACTCTGTACCTGTCACTCATAAAATATTTTTATTGATTGAAATAAAATAATTTGATAAAAAAGGAGATGGTAATAAAATTCGAGGATGAGGATTTGATGGTGTAACAACTATAAGAAGCAAAAAAACAAAGTGTTCATAAAACATACATATATATAACTGTTTGAGAGTCCTTCAGATCGATTTGTACAACAAACATACTAATTTTCTTTAGACTAATAACCACATGAGTGCATAAATAAGTTTTTAGCTTTATTTTCTAATATCCACTCTGGTGATTAGTAATTTTTTATTACATATAATTTTTAAAAAAACAAACTTATCATTACAGAGATTTTAAACATTAGTGTTTTGTACATGTAACATGTGATGTTGATATTTTTATGGCGCGCTTGGAGTTAACATTGCTCAGAACAATTCACACAAAGCAAATGTAAATTTCCTGCTGCCTACAATTCATGCAAAGATAGAGCCATGTGACCCATACAACAAGAAGCCACAATAAAACTATTTGTTACAAGTTTGATCAGCAAAACTTCAAGAGTAGGTTATTTGCTTACTTGGTGACAAGCCCACATAGAGCCAAGCAATGCAATTACATCAACAACTGTTGCGGCACTGAAAAAGATGTAGTATATGACCCCAGCAAGAACAATGAGACAGACATGTCTTGACATATAAAATATAAAAGTGAAGAAACTGTAAGCATTGAATTCTCTATTAACATTGAGGGTGATGTTTTTGGCAAAAAACATTGAGCTTGATGTAAATCTACAGTACCTTCCTTGTTGTAGATTTTGATCAAGTTCACTACAAAAAGACTAATGATATGAAAGGCAGAGGACATATAAAGCCACCAACACCACCAAGAATTAAAGACCTTCCAAGTCTTTCATAGATTTTAATTTGCTGCATAATTATTTCATAAACACTATTATAAAATAATTACTTTAGTTTGTCCAAGGACGATTTTTTTTTGCAAATAATTGAGTTATTTTCTGTAAATGAAAGCCATTTATATTACTATTTACAAAATTACCTGTAAATTAATATCTATTCACAACACTTCTCACAGATTAATATTTTATATAATAACTTTTTTACAATATCATCTGTAAAACAATGGTCTTTAGAAAACAGCAGAAAACCTTTGATAAATAAGCAACTTCAAATTTCAAAGTCCCTTTATAAATAAATAGGAAAGTAATAAAACATAGTTTAGAGAGGAGGGAAAAAAGGTGTTCAAGAAAAGAAAAAAAGAGAGGAGGGAAAAAAGAGAGTTAAAATAAATAATTTTACTGGAGGAAAATAAAAATTCAAAAGTCATTCGTCTGCGTCAATCTAAAGCTGTCTCCGAGAGAACTCACTCCTCTCTCTCTCTATATAGGCTCCTCCTCTCCTCCTTTTCCGCTCTCTTCTCTCTCTAGATTGTTGTCCCCTTCATCTCTCTCTCTCTCTTCTCCTCCTAGGGTTTTCTTCTCACACACTCACTGTTAACAGTCGAAACATTCTACTCCAGACTTCGCACATCTCTCCCCGCCATGGCGGCCGAGAAGCTAAGAGACTTGAGCCAGCCGATTGACGTCGCCGTGCTCGACGCCACCGTTGCCGCCTTCTTCGTCACCGGATCTAAGGAAGAGGTACTTCAATTTCCTCTGACTCGTCGCTTTTGATGAATGTGTAGCAATAGTTATTCGTGTAGCGTTCTCGATGGGGCTTAAAAAACGAGTTCTATTTTAGTTGCTCATTAGGTTAGCTGAAAGCGACTTTCGTTCTATTTCGGTTATTGAGATCTCCCTTTGGTAAAACTAAGTCGTTTCCTTACGCCTAATCTGTGTTCTCGTGATTCTTTTGGTGGCTGATTGAGTCTATGGGACTTAGCATAAGCTGAATAAACACTGAATTAATCTGTCATTGCTTCCCTATACATGTACAGAGAGCGGCTGCCGATCAGATTTTGCGGGATTTGCAAGCGAATCCTGAGATGTGGCTTCAAGTTGTACACATTCTTCAGAACACAAAGAGCATGGATACCAAGTTCTTTGCCCTTCAGGTAAGAATTGTATTATGCTCCCTTTCTGGCCTTCCTTACATTAGCTATCCTTTGCGTAATGCTATATGATGTTACTTTTGACGGATGTAATGCAATGTTTTATGTTGTATACCAAACATTATAAAGATCGGTTGCGAACAATTAAGTTGTTAGGCTCTAGCATCTGTTGATTATAGCATTTTTTTCTTCTAGGATATGAAATTAACTCTCTGGATGTTAGTTTTTAGCCGATCAGTGAGTACTATGCATTAACCTAAGCTATTTATTTTAGAGAAAAGTTGGCATAGAAATACGGTTATTTAGAATGGTTATTGCTTGAAAAAATCTTTGGCATATTTTTATGTTCTAATAGAAGTATAGTTCTGTTAATTTTAACTGTACTTTTAAGATACGTGACGAAGAAATATCATTTTGGGATTGGCTCTCAGGTTCTAGAAGGTGTTATAAAGTACAGATGGAATGCACTACCTGTTGAACAACGAGATGGAATGAAAAATTACATCTCGGAGGTCATTGTGCAGGTATATATACTTCTGGAGGCCTTGGGGGTGTTCTCTGGATTAAACTTTTGGAAGCTATGCTAACAATGATATTGCCTTGCAGCTCTCCAGTAATGAAGCATCTTTCAGATCGGAAAGGCTCTATGTCAACAAGCTCAATGTTATCTTGGTTCAGGTATCTGCAGCACTGCCTACTAATATCCATTGCATTTGCGTTAGTTGTTTTTGTCAATTTCGTTTATGCTTACAACCGCTGGCTCATCCCACCCCGTTGGCCTTTTTAATATTCTGGCATAACATGTATTGTGATACATTCACAGATAGTGAAGCATGATTGGCCGGCAAAGTGGACAAGTTTCATTCCCGATCTAGTTGCGGCTGCTAAAACTAGCGAAACTATCTGCGAAAATTGCATGATCATTTTGAAAGTAAGAATACTTACATGATTCTTTAATCAGTTTCTCACTGGAAACAATAACACGTCTTTCTTTGTCAGCTCCTAAGCGAAGAGGTTTTTGATTTCTCAAGAGGAGAAATGACTCAGCAAAAGATTAAAGAGCTGAAACAATCTCTAAACAGGTATGCCAGACTTTCTGAGAATATTATATTTAGTCTTGTGAAATATTAGTTCTTCAAACTCTATTAAGTATCTTGAATATGTAACTTAAGTGACGTTGGATCTATCATTTTTGTTTATCTATGGTGTTTTTTTATGTGCAGCGAGTTTAAACTCATTCACGAGTTATGCCTCTATGTCCTCTCAGCTTCACAAAGACAGGATCTTATACGTTCAACACTCTCTGCTTTGCATGCCTATCTTTCATGGATTCCGTTGGGCTATATTTTTGAGTCTCCTTTGGTAATAGACTTTAATCAAAGAGAGATTGATGCTGATAGATTTAAAATAAGATAGATAGTGATATTGATTGGCACCACAATTATGTTTTCTGATATCTGTTCCGGCGTTTACAGCTTGAGACCCTCCTTAAGTTCTTTCCTATACCAGCATATAGGAATCTCACGCTTCAATGTCTGACCGAGGTACTTGATAATTATTTTGTTCTGCTTTCTTATTGCCAATTGAATGCGTCATTTAATTTTCTGTTGGCTTGAACTTTGTCTGACAGGTTGCCGCTCTCAACTTCGGAGACTTTTACAATGTCCAATATGTGAAGATGTACACCATATTTATAGGGCAGCTGCAGGTATATTAGTTATCTTCTTGTGCTGCTTCTATTTGTATTATCATATTTTTACATGTTCTTCCATTAAACCCTGATCAATAAACTACATTCCGATTCTTCTAATTTCGTTTTTGTGAGTGAATGTAGCAATTTGGTCTACTCCATGCTTGTGTTGGCTTCTTGCCTGATGATCTACACTTTTTCATGTTTGCAGACCATTCTTTCACCGGGCACAACCATCCCTGAGGCATATTCAAACGGAAGTGGTGAAGAACAAGTAAGTATTTTTGTGCCTTTGGTTTTGAGGCAACCCTTTGATTTGAATAACTTATCAAGGCAAGGTTATGACTCTGTGTTTCTTATGTCACCTTTAGGCATTTATCCAGAACTTGGCCCTTTTTTTCACTTCGTTTTTCAAGGTAAATCTTATTCTTTGTTCGAGTTGGAAATCTAGTCTTTTGGTTACTGGAATTCTGGTTTGCGTTTTAATGCTTCCAGCACTCATCATCATCTATTTCTTAACTATTTTTTTTGTGCAACTATTATTTTTATGCAGTTTCATATACGAGTCTTGGAATCTGCGCCAGATACTGTCGCCTTATTACTTACGGGTCTCGAATATCTCATCAATATATCATATGTCGATGACACTGAAGTCTTTAAGGTATGTAAATTGCTGTTAATACAGTTGTGTATTTTATTTTCCCCTTAGTAATTGTTTTATGCGCTTTACCTGCCATCTGAAAATGAGAATTTTTGCTTGCGTGTGGATTGAGCAGGTTTGTTTGGACTACTGGAACACGTTGGTTTTGGAGCTGTTTGATGCACATCATAATTCTGATAACCCTGCAGCAAGTGTAAACCTGATGAGATTGCAGGTAATATGGATTCCTTAGACTAATACGGATAAAAAAAAATTATATTCGTAAGATTGAAGGGTTGATAGTATAGTTGTATATAGTATTAGTTGGACTGTCTTTGCTTAATTTGGGTTACTACCTTTGATTTGCATATTCCCAGATGCCTCAAGTCCTGCAACGGCGTCAACTTTATTCTAACCCAATGTCCAAATTAAGAGGGTTAATGATCAGCCGCATGGCGAAGCCTGAAGAAGTGCTTATTGTTGAAGATGAAAATGGGAATATCGTCCGTGAAACTATGAAGGACAATGATGTTCTTGTCCAGTACAAGGTACTGAATTCATGTCCATTTCATTTAGGTTAGATATATAATTCATTGAAATATTTCTAATTCAAACTCCTTGGTTATCCTTTTTGATGTATTACCCATTTTTATTTTTCTAAAATTGCAGATAATGCGGGAGACATTAATCTATCTCTCACACCTTGATCATGATGATACTGAAAAGCAGGTACAGTGTGACCTTGATATAATGGTGTGTGCACATTGATTTGTGAAATGTTGAGGATTAACAGCTGGGGAGATGGGTGTTTACGGATGAGATTTTCTTTAGTAGTATCCCAAATTTAGAAGCTTTAACATTGACATGTTGTTAGCTATGAGTTTTTATGGTAGCTGTCTTTTAGTCTGTTTCATGCTGTTATGCTGAAGTGAACATCTGATTGTCCCTTTAAAAGATGTTGAGGAAGCTAAACAAACAATTAAGCGGGGAGGAATGGGCATGGAACAATTTGAATACACTATGCTGGGCTATTGGGTCTATTTCTGGATCTATGGCAGAAGATCAGGTAAATTTTGTTACTAGAGCTCAGACTGTGTCCTTTTTCCTTTTCACATAAATGGAAGTGTTGATACAGTTCGTTTCCATCTATTTGCTAGTGTACCTTAATTTCCTTGAAGATATCTTATTCAAAAAGATTGGCAGTTTGAAATTTATTCTTAATTATTTTCTCTCATTGCCCCCACACATTTCATGACTGCACGGTGTTCAACCTTTTGGTTCTGTGCCAACGGATGATTTGAGTTCCATTTTTTTTCTTTTCTCAGGAAAATAGATTTTTGGTCATGGTCATTCGAGATTTGTTAAATTTATGCGAGATTACCAAAGGAAAAGACAATAAAGCTGTCATTGCTAGCAACATTATGTAAGTTTGATCCTTCGTATTCTGCTGAATTTCTTCCTGGTTGTTGAACTTCTGTTTTGTAGTATATTCTATTTCTCTCAAGGCCACACTAAATTTGTACATACTTAACTGCAGGTATGTAGTTGGTCAGTATCCAAGGTTTTTAAGGGCCCATTGGAAGTTTCTGAAGACAGTTGTGAATAAGCTGTTTGAGTTTATGCATGAGACGCATCCTGGTGTTCAGGTACCGCTCCCAAACTCTAGATATCCTGAGATGTTCATAGGTTCGTATTAATAATGTATTATTAGCTGTTAAAGTACGAGAATAAGGTTTATATAAGCTCTTGAATGCTCATCTGCTCAAGCTAGCATCTGACTCTTTTTTAGTCCGAGTGTTCTTTCATAAGATTTGCACCTTTCTAAGTACAGATGCCTAATACTTACGTTTACTTTTCAGGACATGGCCTGTGATACATTTTTGAAAATAGTTCAGAAGTGCAAACGTAAATTTGTTATTGTTCAGGTTTGTATCATTATGTTCTATCCACCTTTCTTATCCTTCCATTGTCTTCCGGATGAGCTCCTAGTTATATAGTTCACTGTGCTTCCAGGTTGGAGAGAGGGAACCATTTGTATCTGAACTTCTATCTGGCCTTGCAGCAACTGTTCAAGATCTTGAGCCTCATCAAATTCACTCATTTTATGAATCTGTAAGTTTTCCAGATGTGGTTTTAGTTTGCCAGTCAGAGTTATATCTGTGTTGGGATTTCATGGTTTTTCTGTCTCCAGGTTGGTACTATGATCCATGCAGAATCAGATCCGCTGAAGAGAGATGAATATCTACAGAGGTTGATGGAACTCCCAAACGAGGTACGTTAATTAAAAATGTGTCTGCTAAACTTTTGTACATAGTTGGCTAAAAATGTTCTGTTTTACAATATAGAAATGGGCAGAAATCATAGGACAGGCACGCCATAGTGTAGAATTTCTCAAGGATCCAGGTGTGATACGTACAGTGCTTAATATTCTACAGGTCTGATTTCTTACCTATTCCTCAGAATGCATTATTATATCAAATCATGTGATCTTAATAGTCGAGTTTGTGTATATGCTGGTGTTTAGATAAATGATTTTACTGCAGGGTATAACTATTTACATGTGTTTACCATGCAGACGAACACTAGTGCTGCTACTTCACTAGGAACGGACTTCTTATCCCAAATTTCCTTGATATTTCTGGATATGCTCAACGTATACAGGTATATCCATCATTCTAGTCTTTTAATAGTTGACGTATCTTTCTTGCGTTGTTTTAGTTGAGAGGCTCACAGAGCTATTTCCAT
This sequence comes from Raphanus sativus, assembly GCF_000801105.2. Classification (NCBI taxonomy): domain Eukaryota; kingdom Viridiplantae; phylum Streptophyta; class Magnoliopsida; order Brassicales; family Brassicaceae; genus Raphanus; species Raphanus sativus. The sequence goes on from NC_079513.1 coordinate 25,023,862, forward strand.
GTGTTTTTATGTGTTATTTTCTCCATGGCTGCACCAGAATGTACAGTGAGCTTGTGTCAACCAGCATTACTGATGGGGGCCCATATGCGTCCAAGACATCTTTTGTAAAACTCTTAAGGTTTGTTTTGTTGTTTTCGTCAGATACACAAGGTTCTTAATGCCCACTATTTGACAAACTGGAATAACTATATATTGTAATGCTTTGCTGTACAGATCTGTTAAGAGGGAGACCCTTAAGCTGATAGAAACCTTCTTAGACAAAGCCGAAGACCAACCGCACATAGGGAAACAATTTGTGTCTCCAATGATGGAATATGTACTTGCTGACTATGCGAGGAATGTGCCTGATGCTAGGGAATCAGAAGTTCTTTCACTTTTCGCAACGATCATAAACAAGTATGCCTCTGATTTGATGATGTGTGCCGTAGTAATCCAGATTGTGTACCATCTACTAACTAGTTCCAGATTGTTGTCTTCCTAATCATCATATTATCCATGCATAAATTCAAAACTTACTGCTAGATTTGATTCGGAACTTTACTTCTCTTGAAACTGGCATGATTTTGATTTGTTCTTTCAGGTACAAGGCAACAATGTTAGATGACGTACCAAACATATTTGAAGCTGTTTTCCAGTGTACATTGGAGGTAATATAACTTTGGGACTGTGTTTTTTGTTGCTCACGTTACAGCTGTTAATATAAACGAGGAGACTTGGCATTTTCATTGTTGTAAAGGAAAATGCTTCGTATACTATTTTGACACTTTTCGTTTTTTTTTTCCTTTCCATCCTTCTGCAGATGATAACTAAGAACTTCGAAGATTATCCGGAACACCGCCTCAAGTTTTTCTCGTTACTCCGTGCTATAGCTACATTTTGTTTCCCTGCCTTGATAAAGTTGTCAAGTCAGGTTGGTGGAGCTAATGGCCTTATTTCTAAGTCTCGTCTCATTATTCAGATATTTTCCTTACTGTTCTGTCATTTTTTTGCATCAGCAACTGAAGCTAGTTATGGATTCAATTATCTGGGCATTTAGACATACTGAGAGAAATATCGCTGAAACTGGGCTTAATCTTTTGCTTGAGATGCTAAAGAACTTTCAGGTTTGGTGTTCGTTTCCCTTGTTTTAGCTCTTCTGTTGTTGTGGGTACCTGGTCTTAACATTTGCCTCTGATTGTGGCAGCAATCTGCGTTTAGTAATCAATTCTTCCGGTCATACTTCATACAAATCGAGCAAGAAATATTTGCTGTGCTGACTGATACCTTTCACAAGCCTGGCTTTAAGCTGCATGTGTTGGTACTGCAGCATTTATTTTGCCTGGTAAAACCGTCTCTCCTCTCCTCTCCCATCTTATCTTTATTGTTGGCCTTGAGTATATGCTTTGGTTCTATACGCTTAGACGTCTCTGTTGATTATAAATTTCAGGTTGAGAGCGGTGCTTTGACGGAACCTTTGTGGGACACCGCAACCGTACCTTACCCGTATCCGAACAACGCTGCATTTGTTCGTGAATACACCATTAAGCTATTGAGCTCTTCATTCCCCAACATGACTGCAGCAGAGGTAAGTACAAACATTTTTTAAACCGTCACAGTTCACATTCCTCATCGTTTTTTGTTTGTTCAAAGATTCCTCTTGTTTGTTTCTCAAAGTCTGATAATGAATATCAATTAATAATATACAGGTCACACAATTTGTGAATGGACTCTACGAGTCGAGAAATGACCCGTCTGAATTCAAGAAAAACATTCGGGACTTCCTTGTACAGTCCAAGGAATTTTCTGCTCAGGTTATTACTAATTCATTTCATTCATTCAATTGCTCCTAAAGAACTCGAGACTAATTTGTTGAAATCCAACAACTTTCAGGATAACAAAGACCTCTACGCTGAGGAAGCAGCTGCGCAGAGAGAGCAAGAGCGTCAAAGAATGCTTTCGATTCCTGGGCTTGTTGCTCCTAATGAGATTCAAGACGAGATGGTGGACTCCTAAAGTAAAGCTGGCAACAAAGAAGAAAGTTTTTTGTAGGTTTTGGAATGAGTAAAGAGTTGAGGAGAGGTTTTATCTGTGCTGCCATTTTTGCCTTTTTAATTTGATTTTGAGAATTGGAAAAGCAAGAAAACAGAGATATATGCGGGTATATTAGTGGCTTGTTTGGTTGATTAATTGGTGTTTAATGTAGATTTTAAACATGGTTGGCTCATTTTAGCGTCACTATTAAGACCTTTGGTCGGGGTGCTTTTGTTACAGATTCGAGTGATTCGTGTTTTAGGTGCAAGAACGTTTAACTCTATAATTGCTACCATTAATAGAATGTTGTTCCTTTCCTTGTTTTGTCCATAACTCGATTTAATTTAAAAAATGTTAACAGCATCCAACAATCCTTTGAAATAATTTTCTTGGTTGAGATAAATTTTTCATACTCTCAATGGAAGTGTTCTTTCTATTTGATCATGTACAAGAGCCCGTTAAAACGCCCAGAGCCGACATTAGACCTCATCTAGGACCACACTTCACGCTCTATAACTTTAAATATTTTAAGTCTTTGATTTGACACATCAACCTTATAATAAAAAAGTCCACTTACACAAAACAGAAACCTTCATAATGACTAATATATAGTGAAAGATCAAGATCCAAGAATGTCTCCTCTCATAGAACAAACATTATATTCCATCACAGTTTTCAAAGTTTTATCATGTTTTTTTTGAGCAAAAAGCTTTATCATGTTTAAATTGTAGGCATAAAATTCAAGGCAACCGTGGGTCTCCCTCCTCTGCAGCCATTGGATCTGATGATGGTTTTGCAGCAGCTACAGAAGAAAATTGACAAAAATCAATATGATAAACAAAACATGTCCAAGAATACTTATTTAAAACGAATAGAAGAACGATAACCAACAAAATCAGGTACTTAACTGATTTCGCTTGATGTCTCACTCTCACTGGCCGTCGTTGTCGTCATTGTCTCTGATGGTTCATCGATTGTTTCCATGTCAATAGTCATTGCGTCATCAACATCTGCTTCTTCTTCTACCTCTGTCATTATCTCATCCTTGTCACCTCCCACCACTGCTTCAATTCCATTTGGCTGTGTCCCCTTTGCTGCAGCCGTTTCTGTGTCTTCCGTTGCTGCGTTTGTTTCTTCAGAGGTTTGTGATTGCGGTTCCGTACTGATGGATAGCATAGAAGTAACCAACAGATTCTGCAAAAGAATCAGAAAAGCTTCCACATTATCAATGAAGATAATATTATAAGTATAACATCACAAAGGTAATGATTTCAAATTTGAACCTTTTCTAATGCAAGAGCAAGCTTTGAGAGCTTTGGGTAGATGCTCCTTGCAGCCAAAAGGATCTGTTGAACACAAATAAATCAACATGCTGCGTGGTTATTAACTTCTAAACAAAGAAGAGAGGACTACTATCATATGATACATGCATGGCAATCATGTTTGAAAATTACAGCTTTGACAAGATTTGCAAATGGCTAGTGTATATCTCCCAGTCTACAAAGATGCGTTTAAACCCGTAAATATAGAAACAATCCTGTTATATCATAAGTTCAAAGAACTAAGTTGGTTTAGGATTCGATGAGGATGGAGGGCAACAGAGTGAAGTATTGAGTCAACTGATTCTTTGTCTTTACAATACCATGCAAGCGACTTTGTTTTATTAAATTATGCCTAGCTAATAAGAACATGGTATCTCCCACATTGAAGTAACCACAGTCAGCATACGCACTTACTTACCTCACAGAGTCTCTGCAGTGTAAATGGAGGACCTTCATCGAAACTAAGAAGAGCTGTGAAACAATCCAAATACAAGCGAAACAAAATTAACAAAAGGCCACTGGGTAAAAAAAGAGTAAAAAAACTAACAAATGAGTAGATATAGACCTTCATCCAATCGACGAACCAGCTCAGGATACGTTTCTCCTAGGGCTTCCTTTTGTTGTTCGTCCTTCATATTTGCCTCAGGATATTCTGACAGAACCTTTACAGCGCACCCATATTGATAGTTAGATATCATGACCATCAGAATTAATGTGGTATGTTATATGTATTTATAAGCACAATGCTGGTATACCTTAACATACCTTCTTCAACCACCAAGATAGCATTCCCTTTAACTTTTCCCAATCCTGCCTGTAGTATTACAAGGTAATAAAAGTAATCAACAAGAAGCAAAAGTAGCAATACGGAGATGAGACCCTAAAACGTATAGTCACAACAATACAAAAACGGTATGGATAAAGAAAAGTACATAACCAAGCATGCGTATTCAGAGAAATTAAAAAAAGGGGTGGCATTACCAGAACTTCCCGGTAGATGCAACTGCTTCTAATGTGCCCTTTACTTCGTCCTCAGACAACATTTCTGCTTTCTGCAAAGCTCCTCTGAAAAAAAAAAAAGATAACTCTGTTTTAGCACAGAAATGAAGTATTACGAAACTAGTCAGTCACTTGACATGAACAAACAAAAATCTGGCAAGAGAACGAACCACAAACACGAAGGTAATGTCAACAGAAAAAAAAATAGCCTCAGGAGTAAGTTTCCAACACAGGAAAAAAAAGAAGTCAGAAGTTCACATAAAGAGACACCAATGGAAACAGAGCATATAAAAAAAAAGAAGTGTGAAGCTATAGAGAAGCAAGAACTCGTGACCTCATCTTGCAATAAACAAGCCTAATGGTGATGCAAATATAAACCTTAGTGTTATTCCTAAATAAACATACACAAGATCATGCATGATATTCACGCGAGCAGCAGCATTACAAAGCTTAAATCAGATCTAAACTCGTAAGTAAGACGTTCCGCAAACCGGAGTAAACCAAGATTCGGAGCCAACATCATCGATTCGAAACTCAGAGATATCCAAGAAACCAAACTCTCACTATATGAACTAATAAGCATTAATTAACTTAGGGAGACGACGAGGTTGAAGAGCATTCATTCATTCAAGCACACAAATTAGTGGTGGAAACTGACGACGACTGAAGAAAGGAAACATACGGTGGATGCTCTCGAAGTTCGGCGAGGACGACGTGATCCTGGCCTGGAATGCCGTCGACGACGAGAGGAGGAGGATCGACGGATGAAGTGTTGTTGGGAGCTTCACGATCCGATGATGATGATGATGGCATCTCCGTCGTTTTAGCTTGTTGAGAGTAATCTCCAGGACTCATCGAAGAACACTAAATCCCGATTCCGTAATTGAAAGTTTTAACGATTTATTTCGCTCCGACCCGACCCGGCCCGAAATCCAATTCGATTCGACCCGATCGATGATGGTCATTGATTGTAATGCTCTCGTCGGTTTGGTTTATATGAAGACCAAAGGTGATTAAAATTTTATTTTGGGTTAGGTGTCTTTTATCTTCTTTGTCAGCGTCAGAATATTCTTCTCGTCTACAGTAGCATTCAAATTATGGGACAGAAATTTGATCCTATACTATTAAAAACACCTTAAGTTCACTCTTTCTCTTCATTTGTCTTTTTTTTTAACTTTCTCTTTCTCTTCATTTCCCTTCTTATCTCTTTTTAACCTTTCACTAAATATCTAATTATCCATTTTTCTTGTTGTTTTTGCTTATCTAATCTCTCAGTAAAAATCAAATCTTTATAAAGGATCCAAAAAAAAGTTGAACAAAAGATGTATCTTTTAGAATTACAAAACTAGCCACAAACGGTTCAGTCAAACTGTAAAAAAACATGTGCTGACAGAAAAAAGGACCCATGTTTCTCTCGTAAATAAACCATAATTTTATTTGTATGTTAAAGAAAAGAGACTCATCTTGTAGCTCAAAAAAAAAAGAAAACTCATCTTTAATGTAATGATAGCGACGTTTTTAATCGATCAATACTAGAGGGCATATTTTATGAGTGTGGCCGCCTGCTTCTTTTCGCCTTGATATAGAATACTGAATATTTGATTCTAGTTTGCTAGGGTGTTGTTCAAAAAAAAAAAAAAAAGTTTGCTAGGGTATGTATGATGACCTATATGTTTCAGTGTTTCTCTCTCATTTGTATAGTCACGGTATATATTATAATTCTCCTTCTCTCTATATATATTATAATTGTAAAATATAAGACTTGTGTTGTTTTAAATTTATATTTCGAATTAATTATAATTTAGGTTGGTTGTTCAGTTGAAAACTGTGTCGAAATTAACATATTATGATCAAATATGATCAAATTTTGAAATCATTTAGGAAAATCTAAAACAGATTAGGTTTTGTTCGCGAGGTATAACCAGTGGTGGATTTAGAGATAATCCAGAATTATAAACACAGTTTGATATCTTTATAAACTTGAAGTTTCAACAAGAAATATTAAATTGGTGTACAATAACTTTTAAAATCTATGATGGGCAGCTACCCCTACTGTGTACATAAATTCGCCAGTGGGTTTGACTGATCACCAGAAAAGAGAGTTCATTAGTCTCTAATTAAGATGTTTTATTTGTTAGGGCTCTAAATCTCTAGTAGGTTTCAACTGAATCATTTAACAGGCTACTAATTACACAAATTCAAAACAAATAACTCATGGAAATTGTTGCATTTAGTCTATAACTAGGATTTTAGGCCAGTGAATCATGTATAAACACTTACGTAACTTACGTTCGTGACAATTCTATAACGTTTAAAGTTCCCAAATAGAGGATGTTACTTGTTACCTGCTTCAACTTGCTGGCTTATTATTACGGTTTTAAACGGTTGAATTTGTAATTTGTTTTATGATATTTAATTGTCGACATACGAAGCATTTTTTCTGTTTTCTAAACAAGTCAATATGTTTTAGGGAAATTATCTTTCGCTGTTAACAGATAAAATTATGTTGAATAGATAAGAATGTGAAGCATAATTTAAAATTACGAGTTATTGCCTACAAAAAGAAAACAGGAGTTCAGTCAAACAAAAAACAATAACAAACTGATCCGAAAGGAAACACAAAGGGGGTTCGATGGGGCTATCTTTACTCTTTACAGTAACCACTGAATTTTGCTAAGACCCGCAAAAATAAGTTTAACTTTAAATTGTTATTAAATTTATTATACAGGATTAATCAGGTAAGCTAAGAGGAACAGATTCATCACTCTGTGTATCATACATATTACATAAATAGACACTTGATATCTATGAATAGCTGAATACCAATCAGTCAACAACCGTAAAACTTGTTTGAATAGATAATACTATTTTATGGGTGTTCAATTCATATTTTAATATATATATAGTCTCATGGCACTGGTATTTAAGAAGTTAAAAGAAAATAACTGTTTTGTTTAGGGTTTAGTATATTAATTTTATGAAATTAGGATTGGAGATTTGAATATAGATAGTTTTAGAATCTATACTATTAAAGCAGAATCTTTAATAGGATTCTGCCCTTAGTTTTTCAAGTTATTTACAAGGAAATGCTACTGCTTTTAAAATTGTTATTTTAATTAAATTTCTTAATATATTTAACCAATCGGAAATAAGATTTGTTTTGAACCAACCACATTATAGCATCATTTAAAAAACGTTTTTAAGGCAAAGATTGTATTGTTACTTCGTCCCATTACGTCATCATGCATCTATCAGAATTCCTAATAGGATTCTCCCCTTAGTTTTTCAAGCTATTTACAAAGAAATGCCACTGCTTTTTAAAATTTGTTATTTTAATTAAATTTCCTAATATATTTAACCAATCGGAAATAAGATTTGTTTTGAACCAACCACATTATAGCATCATTTAGAAACGTTTTTAAGGCAAAGACTGTATTGTTACTTCGTCCCATTACGTCATCATGCATATAGATTATTTTATATGTATTACAACTTCTAGACATTTAACGGATATTTATATAAATAGTTACTTCGCAGCATTACGTCAAAATTAATATATATATATATATATATATTATATATGTATATATATATATTTTATGTGATGAGAACTTCTAAATAATTAATATTATTTAAAAATTATGTCTATTAATGTCTAACATCTAAATGTTAAACCCATAAGACGTTTCAATCTGTTAATCCTTAAATATGAACATTTTTTGTTGGGATTATAGAATTATAGCACCTTTTTTTTGTTGTTGATGCCTTGATGGTCATACTATCCTAATATATTTGCCTATCAACTAATGATATCTTGGCTAAAAATCTTTAAAAAATTCGTAATAAAGGAAGATTTAAAAAAGATTTACCACTTTTAAAGTAATTTAAATTATGATTCCCGATTTAATTGTATATATTTAAGGAATATTTCGTTACAGAATATATAGGAACTTCCATAACTTATACTAATATATTCTTTAGAATAATGCAACGCTATTCATATGAACTTTAACCTCTATATTAAAACAATTAGATCCCTAGATTTTGATCCATATATTTTATGCAATTATTAGTATCATTAACTTAATGATTTAAAAAATGATTACAAAAAGTATTTAAAAATCTTTCAAAATGATACAATTTTACTTTTAAGAATATATTTTGAAAATAACACTTTTAATATTGTTATTTAAAATTGAAATAAAAATATTAAAATTCAGATTTAAATTACATGAAATGTTAAAATATAAAAATAATGTTTTTTGATAGATAAAAAATTTGATAACCAAAAGATTAATCCCGCGCTTTAGGATTAAATCTAGTTTGTTATTAAAGTGGAAAAGCATGCCACATGCTTTCATTTCAGTTTTATATTACTGTTATCGTATGTTGTCTTGTTGATTAACAAACGAAACAAAAAAAATACTCTTCTTGTAGTTTCTCGGAACTTATTTCCTGTTTAGAAGTTAAGTATGGAAATTTAAAACACACATCACGGAACTAATTTAATTTAATTTGAATTAAAAAGTGGACTAAGATAATACAAGAAAAACTAAGGGAGAAAAAGGACTTTACACACTCTCTCTCCACGCTAGTCTCTGCTCATTTTCCCTATATGCATGCATCCGTACGTAAATACTGAGGAAAATGCTCTTTCTCTCTCTTACAACGATAGAGCACTTTTTCATTTGTCGTATTAAATGATAGAGCTCCTTTTGATCATATATAGAAAACAAATCAAATCATACGTTGTTAACCCGCTGGGCAATTTGGCCTTTTTAAAGATTCTTTTGAATTTCGTGTTTCCTCATTTCCTCATTTCCTCTTTTGTTTCTCCTACCGAACACGTATACTGTATCCCAGTTCAAAAAAATCACATATACTGTATAATATAATAATCGTACAATATATTCGTCTGCGATCTTATCGATCATTTAATGAAAAGGGCTAAAATGAGGGAGCACTGACATAACATGCAATCAGAATAAGCACCACCATTCTACCTCTCTCTAGATTTCTCTCTCTAGATTTCTCTCCGTCATCTCTCTAGAGACACCGACGAGATTTCCCGATTCCGGCGGGCGGGCTTGGCTTTCCTAGCCACCGCCGTCCGGCAAAAGCTCTCTCTATTTTCTTTTTCTTTTTACTTTGTCTCGGCTTTGGGTCGGTGCGTCGTTTTCGCATCGATTTTTCTAGCTTCCGGCTATGCATCGATATCTTCGGTGGTGGTCCGGTTTTGGTTCTCCGGGAGACGGTGGGTTCTCCACCGTTCATCGCCGGCGTTTGCTTCTGGGCCGTGCCGTTTCTTCTCGGATGGTGGTCACCGGCTTTCGTTTATCACGGATGTGTTCGAGCTGTGGAAGATGTGGTTACTTGTGAGATTGGTGGCCGAATTTGGAGGAGGTCTCGGTGAACCGATGGACGCTCTCTGAAGGTCGGGCCTTCCCGTGAAAGACTCCGGTTCCTATGCCTTCACACAGTCGTTGGGTGGAATCCGGTGGTCGTGGTTGTGCTCCCGGTGAGTCCGGTGGATGAGTTCCGTTTAATTACAGCGTCGACTTCTCGTGAGGAGGAAGTGGGTGACTTGCGATTCCGGTGAGATCCTGGTTTACGATCTCGGCGGCGACCGACAGCCATAGAGATAACGAAGCTTCATCAGTGGACACGCGTTCCTTCTTTGTGCGGTCTCGCACACGTGGGAGTGGAAACCGGTGCGGGCTTGGGTCTCGTTTTCTGTGGACCTGGCGGTTTGGTCTTTAGTTTGTATTGTTGGTTTGGGCCGGTTGTGGCCTTTCTTGTTCTTTGTTTTATATATATATAATATCTCAGTTGGAAGAAAAAAAAAACATGCAATCAGAATGGCGGACACTCCAGCCATTTGTTATTAATATTACACGCTTATTCTTCATTTTTACGGAGAAGTCTTCAAATTTTAATCAGACTAAAAATTCCCATCGTCGACATCCGATCCATATGTTTCTTTATAAATGTATCCGTTTTTTTTTCAGAAAATATTTCCAAAATTTACAGCTTTTTATTAAATTATAACCTCCAGAGATAGTAGACATGTGTTTATGTATATGCTACATTAAACAAATGATGATCAATAGGTAAAATAAAATTCTACAAAACTAGAGTAATATAACTATATATTTGGTATGAAGGCAAAAAATACAATTTATTAGCCGAATTATTTGGTATGGACAGGTAGAAGAACAAGCCAGACACACAAATTCGAGACAAGCAATGCAAAAGGATTAAAGGAGCATTTGATATGGCATAAAGAGCAAAGAGACGAAGCGCCAACTACATGTCACCTCCGCTCAGACCAAGGGCATAAACCCTCCATAACCTCTCTACGTCGATAATTCATCAACACTATTTCAGATTATGAATATTAACAATCTAAAATATAAAGTTATATAATTTATTAGTCTCTAATTAAAGTACTTTTACTTGAATGTAAATAACCATTTTCACGAATATTAACTATTCAAGAGGTATAATAGGTTATAAATGCATCTCAAGTTCTTTCCACTAGTATGAATTTCAAATTTTTTTTTTTCCTTAAAACCCTACGTGGGATATCCTTTCCAAATAAACTCCAAAGGGGTGAAGAGTTTACAAAATGGTTACAATCTGATCGAAGAAATATATAATAACTTTAATGAAACTTGTGTGAAGCAGGATAGAAGAGGTAACAAGTGATGATCTTTTAAGCCTGGAACCGATCAAACCAGATGGAGAGATAGGTTTCCTGAGTATTTTCCCGGAGCTGAGAGGAGGAGGGTCTCTCCCTGTCGATCCCCAATAGCTTGGCTCTGATTTAAAGCTGAATTTCTTTGACAATTTGAGTAGCGGGTTTGTTCACAGCAGAGTGCAAACGCGAGTTTCTCTCCCTCCATATAAAGTAGACCGCTCCCTGGAATACCAACTTTAAGACAGGTTTAAGATTGGACCTTGCCGGAGAAGTTCGCAGCCAATTTACCACATCTTGCAAGTTAGAAGGATGAGCCATTCGAAGGTTTGATAGCAGGAGGTTCCAGACCGCCACCGAGTACTGGCATTGAAAAAAGAGATGATTAGCCGTCTCTGGCGCATGACCACAGAGAAGGCAATCTGGTGGGACTGCAAGACCCCAAGATCTGAGTCTGTCTCGCGTTAACATCATGCCCTTTAGGAGAAGCCAGACTATAAAAGAATGCTTAGGAATTCTCTGACTAAACCAAACAACCTTGTGCCAAGTGACGGGCGGAGGTGAAGGGTTCAGAGAGCTCCAAAGACGAGAAGTAGAGAAAACAGATGGCGGATCCGTTGTGGCAATCCTCCACATATAATAGTCTTCTTCAGATGAATCGATGTCCGGGATTTGAGAAGGTAGAGCCTGGCGAAGCCTTCTCAAAATAGGACTTCTGCTACGAGTCTGTCTCCATGCTCCCGTGGTGACAACTTCAGAAACAGAACTATCAATGAGAATACCAGAAACCTGAGGTCCAAGAGGGCCAATGATATCAATAAGAGATCTCAAACCCGTCCAATTGTCATGCCAAAAAGACGCCTTGGTTCCTGAGTTAATGTGACATATAATGTGAGGCTTTGCCAAGGACCTCAGCTTCATTAGTCGCTTCCAAATCCAGCTTCCGACGTTTCAACTATGAATTTCAAATTTGTTGCAGGTTATAATTTTGTATTATTTTGTCAGTTGTTACATTTTAAAACAGACAGAGACGATTTCATAAACTCTAGAACAAAAAAAAGAGTTGTTGTAGCATTAACTTTATATAAAAGATTATTTATCAAACAAAAAAAGTTTTATACATAGTTTTGGCATGTGAGCAGTGCGCCAGTGTCGTACACATTAGTAGTCTTTTCCCCTGCAGTAAGGATTAGCTATGAGCTGCCTTTTTTACCTTCATCCAAAGATCGAGATGTTTAATTTTTCTTCCGTTTAATTAATTTAAACTGTATAAAATCCTTACCGTATTATAATTTTATTTACTTTTAGAAGTCCTCATCATGTAACTAATTTATCCAGCCCATTATTTTAAATGCTTACACTTTTTACATATGCGTAGTGGACTATAAATTTGAAGTAGAATTGCGTACTTTTCGAAAAAGATACTTAGAACAGAAATTATACTATTAGTGTTTCAAAAAAAAATACTATTAAAATTTTGTGAAATTAGGCGGTATAAGTTAACTAGCAAAAAAAAATTCATTATCTAGCTAAAATCACACATTTTCTCCTTTTTCTTTTTTTTATCTCTCTCTAATCTTTTTCTACAAAACCAATTTTTTTTTCTTAGCTATTTCACAAATAAGCCTAAAATGTTTACTTAGCTATTGCAAGAAACTATAATAGACTAAATTTAAAATTAAGAAGAATTATAATCCGTGAGGTTTTACTACTATATATACAACAACCGTTTTGTTGTCATAATACCCCCATGTAAGAAACACAAGTCACATATTTGAACTCTCACAAGAAAAAGAGAAGACATTTCTTATCTTCACTCCACCGTTGTCTAGACACAAGTTCTAGTCTTTGAACTCTAAGAATAGAAGCAACATCAAAAAGAGAAATCAATACATGAGATATTACAATGACGAACGTACACATCTAGAGATAATATGTTTACGTTTGATAGCAAATATTTTCTTTTGTGGAAATTATCTACAGAGTATACCAAGAAAATACTTACAATTTTTCATGTTACCTCAATTTATAAATAAATAAGATGTAATCACGAAAATAAACCTTAAAAAATGGACAAGACTTGGGTTCACCCCCTATGGTGAACCTTTAAATTCACCATCTTCTTAATGATCAACCAAAGTGCCAACTAGATTAATGATTAAAAAATATTAAATAATTTTTTCAAAAACCGAAATAATTAAAAAAATAAATAGTGTCAGTTTTAATAATGCTAATATCATTATCTAATCAATAAACTCAAACTCTATACCCTAAATCCGTATTCTAAACCCTAAATTCTAAATTATAAACCCAAACTCTATACCCTAAATCCAAATCTTAAACCCTAAACCCAAACCATAAATCATAAACCCAAAAACATGAACTCTAAACCCAAACTTATACCCTAAACCCAAATCTTAGACTCTAAACCCAAAACGTAAATACAAAACCCAAACCCTATACCCTAAATATTTAGATTAATATTGATGTTGTTCTTTTGAAATTTAAGGTTAAGAATTAAAGTTTGGATTTAGAGTTCATGGTTTGGGTTACGGTCTAGAGTTTGGGTTTAGGATCACGGTTTGGGTTTAGGATTTATGGTTTGGGTTTAGAGTATAAGATTTGGGTTTAGGGTCTAGGGTTTGAGTTTAGGGTATAGTTTTGGATTTAGACTTTAGATTTTTTGGTTTATGATTTATGGTTTGGGTTTAGAGTTTAAGATTTGAGTTTAGGGTATAGAGTTTGAGTTTATAAGTTAAAATTTAGGGTTTAGAATTTGGATTTAGGGTATAGAGTTTGAGTTTAGAGATTAAATAGTGACATTAGCATTATTAAATATGATATTATTTATTTATTAAATTATTTTATCATTAATCTAGTTGACACTTTAATTGGTTATTAGGGAGGTGGTGAATTTAAAGGTTCACCACAGGGGTGAACCCAAGTCTTATCCTTAAAAAATACGCATGTTTTTCTTAATTACTAATGATGACGTCACCTGTTTACAAAGCGGGTAACTTTTAACCAGAATAAAAAATAAAGAACAAAACTTAGCTTCACCCCCTAAGATGAACCTCTACATTCACCCACCAATAGAAATTAGTTAATTGAGATTTCATATCTTTTAAAAAAGGAAACCAAGTAATAAGAATTTAATGAAATAAAATTATGTTTTTAGATAAATAGAAAATAGTAGCAATTAAAAAAAATATTTGGTTTAGTATTGATAAATCCGTCAAAAAATACTAAACCCTAAATCCTAAATTCTAAATACTAAACCCTAAACCCTTGGGGAAAGCCTGAACCCTTGGGAAAAGTCTATACCCTAAATCGTTAATCTTAAACCCTAAACCCTTAATCATAAACTATAATATTAAACCCTAAATTCTAAATACTAAACCCTAAACCCTTGGGGAAAGCTTGAACCCTTGGGCAAATCCTATACCCTAAATCGTTAATCTTAAACCCTAAACCCTTAATCATAAACCATAATATTAAACCATAGGATTAAGAGTTTATGATTTAATATTTGTCAAAGAGTTTAGGGTTTAGGGTTTCGTGTTAGAATTTAGGGTTTAATATTATGGTTTATGATTAATGGTTTAGGGTTTAAAATTAACGATTTAGGGTATAGGATTTACCCAAAGGTTCAGGCTTTCTCCAAGGGTTTAGGGTTTAGGGTTTAGAATTTAGAGTTTAGGGTTTAGTATTTTCTGACGGATTTAACAATATTAAAAAGAATATATTTTTTTGATAATTGCTACTATTTTTTATTTATCTAAAAACATAATTTTATTTCATTAAATTCTTATTACTTGATTTCCTTTTTTAAGAGATATCAAATCTCAATTAACTAATTTCTATTGGTGGGTGAATGTAGAGGTTCACTTTAGGGGGTGAAGCTAAGTTTTGTTCAAAAATAAAGTAATGAATTGGCACTAAACAGAGATATTTGTTTAACAATCCAGGTGTCCATCTCGCTACAGTCCCTACCTCATTAGTACACTCTCTCCTAGAAAGATAAATTTGGGTTTGTCATTACTCGGTTCTTCAAAAAACTTAGGGTTCCAAATTCCAAGGTTCTCTCCCAAATTTCTTTTCCTCTTCAAAAATCTGTTTTTCTTAGTTTCTTCAAAAGCTGGGGTCTTAAACCTCTCTGCTTCACTAACTTTTGCTTGTTACGGTGTTAAAACTTCCTGCTTTTTGGGTCTTTGTTTTTCGGTAACAGCTTTAGATGAAAGTCTGATTAGACATTTCCAAGTTGGTCTACGTTTCTTCCAAATCTGGTTGTATATACCTTTACATTGAAAAGTTCTGAAAAAATAACGTTGGAAGTTTGTCAAAGATTTATGATTTTCTTTAGTCCTCGGTGTTTTATAAGTTTTGGATCTCTTCTCGTCTATTTTTTTTTTATTGTTTTACAAAAAAACTGTGTATATCTTCTTAATATATTTCTCCTGTATCTTTTTGCTAAAGCTGTTCATTAGTCATTTTTTCCCACCAAAAAGGGTTTTATTTCTTAGAAAATCTTTAGGTCACACATTAAAAGGTTATGGATTGGAATTTTGTTACTATTTGTTTCTCTTCAAACCTTGGCGTTTTGACAAGACGTTGTAGCCCAATGGTTAGGACGGGTCCCCGCCTGCATCCAGGTAGGGGGTTCGATCCACGCCGGAGGGAACTGCCTTGCAACGCTCTTGTCATCCACACGGATATGGGCCATGCTTTCGGCCCATTTGAAAAACTGGGAGGGGCGTCTATCCGTGGGCATTCCTTCCCCTTGGGGATTAGTCTGGGCCTTCTGGGCCTGGGATACCCCCAGGTTAAACAAAAAAAAAAAAAACCTTGGCGTTTTGTTTGTATAGATCCTATTATCTTTTGGGTTATATCATAATACTGTTTGTCTTCTTGTGTATGTCAAAGCAATGGAAAGTGATAAAGGAAGAATTGGTGGGATAGGCGGTGGTGGTATAGGGGCTGGAGGAAGCAGGAAAGAGAAAGGCTTAAATACTAGTAAACGTGAGGCAGCTGCTAAACGAAAAGCACGGCCAGATCCTCCCCAACACTACGATGTACCTCAACCAACACCACGGGTAAGATACCATTTTTAATCTATTGTGTTATTTTTTTTTTTAGATAAAACCCTAATTGTTATCTTGTTATGTTGATATTTTTATCAGGTTTTCGCTGATGGAAGCAAACTGCTTTTTGATTGGTGTCAGATACACCCGACTTTGCTTTGTCATATTATTTGTCAAATCACGGGTACTTAAAACTCTCTATATTAGTTTGTTTTTGTATAGTCATATCAATGCAAATTTATTCTAGTGTTAATTTGATTTTTTGTAATTCAACTTAAACATCAGATATCTGTTGGGCTCTAGTTCTTGGCCGGATTCTCCAGTTCGTGTACAACAAGGATCGTCACAATGTCAATCAACACAAGTATTTGGACATTGATGGCTTCGCAAAATTGTGAAATTGGGGAAGAAAGAAATAGCTCATAATAAAGTAGCTGAGAGTAGTAGTATGGCGGTTGGTTCTCTTAAAAATGCAATGAAGCACATACATGACGTTGGAATACAGAAAAAGAAAGACACTATCAAGACGGTAAAGCATTCACTAATCTAATAAATCTTTATATATATTTGACCATTTTATTTATATATCATATGTTCATATTGATTCATTACTACTTGTTTTGCTTGTTTTGTAGAAATCAAAGACATTTACAGTCAAGGGCTCTTTTTTCCTATAAAAGATGCAACTCCAGGAATGATCACTCGTTTGCTAGAGACTAAAGGTCCTGTTGGTATGGCACTTGATGTGACCCCTGTGCTTCTAAAACTTAAAGATGTAAGTTAAGTTTTTCTATAACAATTGCTATACGCTAGTATAAATCTGGCTACAACTTAAACGTCAATGTATTGTTTCAGGGAATTTATAGGGTACCAGAGCCAGAAGTTGGAAAAGAGAGACATGTCATCACTATTGTAGCACATGGGGTAACATTAGATGGAGAAATTTTTTTCGATGTGCAAAACACATGGGGAGTCAACTGGGGAGTTGCAGGTCATGGGAGGATCATAATTACAGGAACCACTAACGACATCTTTTTTCTAGACCAATTGCTTAAGAAAAATAAGTAAATTTGGCCTACACTACCTGTTTAGTTTCATCTTATAACTTTTCTTTCTAATTTTCTTTATTTTATTTTATCTTAATTATATTTCGACTTCTTAAATCCAACCTTCTTTCGAATATATTATCATTTTGTTTCTAAATTTTCTTTTCTTTTTCATCTTGTTTAAATTATGTTTTAAATTACTAAATCCAATCATCTCTTTGGGAAACATCTTTTGAACATGCTTGAATACTTGTCAACAATTCTCAAAAGCTCATGTTCATTGAACTGGAAGATAAATAATTAACAAAACCTTTAACAATCTAATATTTTCATATTTATCAGGACGTTCTCTTCATCGTAAAAATTAATAATCAATTTTCTATATAGTGTACATAATATATGTGTATACATCTACAAAAATTGCATTGTTTGAACGTCCCAAATACAAAAGTATCAACAAATTTTTTTAGACCAAATGAAGAGAAACTAATAAACATCCTGACGTTACGAGTTATAAACATCAATTTTATCTTTGACAATATTATCTCAGGTAATCGCCCACCCAACGAATGACTGAAGGTATCGTCCACATCCAAGAATATAAAATAAACATCAAACATAATATAACAACCATCATTAAGATCCATAATATTAAATCCATAAGTCTCAACGCAAAAGACATAGATAACATTAATACAACCTAAATCCATCTGGGACTCGGCTTAATCATAAAAGACTCATTTTAATACATTATGATCTTGGTCTTCCTCGTAGACTACCACCAGCATACCAAATCTGCAAGGATTAGATTGAAGGATTAGAGAGACTAAGATGAATAAATAAATAAATAAATAAATAAAATCACCCCAGACGACAAAAATTGGAAGAGCTATAAGTATTCCAATAACACAGCAACTAAGTAATTCCAAAGAAAATAAAAGACTAAACATATGAACATACCTATGCAGGTCACAGATTAGGATTTGGGAGAAGCTGGTCGGCAGAGGATGGGAAAGGGAGGTTTTGCTCCAAAATCCATAGCCTTGGCTTGATACTCCACGAGAGGACCATTGGTATACTCTCGAGCCATAAAGGTGATGTACAGCTTCCAACCATCTCCTACTTTCATATTGCCTCTAACGATGCTTACCAATTCCACGGTCTTATTCTAAGTAAATAACACACACAACCATCGCCTATATGTGAGTATAACAACAAATTTAAAATGTTTATATTTGAATAGATGAGTACTCATTACCTTCTCCTCGTTGAGTTTCTTAACACATAAGGAGGCAATAGACTCCAAATATTCCCTTGTGGTCATGTCAATCCAAGGTTCTTCCAGATCAGTAAGGGGGAAGATGGACCTGAAGGGATCTTGTTCATAAAAACCCTAAAAAAAAAATCAAATACATAAAAGATCCAACTTTATAAAATTGGATGAACAAAGAGGGGGAATTACGTTACCCGATTCTTCCAGGCCTGGATCTTAAAGTCGCGGAACACTTTGTACTCCTCTTCGTCAGAGAAGCTTTTACGGTCCTCAGGGTCGTAGAACTCGTAACCATCGAAGCTATCCTTATCCCACTCCGGTTCCGGTTCTGGGAAGTTTAAGTAATTAATCCTAGGAGATCTCACCACTCCTTCGTCTTCTTCTTCAGTGTCGACAGACCATGCGCGTCCGCTGTCGGTATCGCTATCCTCTTCCATGCTTGTGTCGTCGTCGTCGTCTTCATCTTCCAACTTCTGCTTTTTCGACACAGAAGAGTCCGATTCCTCCTCAGTCGCAGCTCGTTTCGCCGTGAAATCGTCGCTTAGCATCGTCGCTGGAGAATCGAACAAACCCTAGATATCTCTCTCTCTCTCTCGACACACAATTGGGAACGGAGCAGATATGACAATAATGAACCGTGTGTGTTTACCGATGTGTCCTTATATCTCTCTCCCTGCCTATTTGCACACGTGACTCGGTCGGAAGATTACTTGGGCTAGTGAGCACATATATGGGCCAAGCCTGATATAAGCCCATAGTAATTTCACGAACACTTTTAGCCCCCGTTTATTTACGAACCACCTGTAATTAAATTCATAGGTTAATGTATTACCAAATGTACGTGTGTCACGTGACGCCTTTTCCGAATTAATAATCTTTTTTCCTGTACAGGATTAATAATTTTTTTTTGGACTAACAAAAAAAAACAGAATTATAAATATGTAAGTAAAAAGCTGTTAATCTTACAAAGCCGAAAATTTATTGGTAACATTAGTGCTGTATGTGTCTTAATCAAGGTTAATGATTACAAGTTTTCACAAGAGTTTTGAATAGATAATTTCCATCTCTAATGTTGTCAAGTGTCCTTAACGAAAAACAGAAGTTACCAGCCTCCAACTTCTTCAAAATACAAACGAACAATCAAATTCCCAACAAGAACAGTTAACAAAGTTCTGATTTGGTGTTCTGTTGAACTAGCATTACTAACCTATAGAGAAGAGGTTGGGAGCATTCAAGCAAACAATTAGTGGTGGAAACTGAGGGTTCCGAGTGACGACTGAAGAAGGAAAAGGGAACATACGGATGCTCGCGAAGTTCGGGCAGGGCGACGTGATCCTGGCGTGGAATGCCGTCGACGAGAGGAGGAGGATCGATGGAGTAAGTGCTGTTGCGAGGTTCACGATCGATCCAATGATGATGATGATGGCATCTCCGTTTTAGCTTGAGAGTAATCTCCAGAACTCATCCAAGAACCACTGAATCCTGAATCCGCAATTTGGCCATTGAAAGTTTTTAACGGTTTATTTCGTTCAGACCCGACCCGAATCCAATTCGATTCGACCCGATCCATGGTCATTGATTGTAATGCTCGGTTTATATGAAGGCCAAAGGTGATTAAAAATTATTTTGGGTGAGGTGTTTTTATCTTCTTTGTCAGGGTCACAAAATTGTAGTATATTTTTCTTCTCGTCTATAGTAGCATCTAAATCTGTATGAGCTCTTGTCAAAAAAAAATATGTACGAGTTCAATGTTTTAAAGCATCGGAAATCTTTTTTTTGAATCTACTTTCGTCTTTGTATCATACTTTCTAGTACATTTCTGATAGAAGTTGGTGATTAGACATTTTCACATCAAAATGAGTTGCTATTTCAATCTTCTACATATACTTTCATTCTTTACAAAAACTTGGTTTATGACTCTCTTTTTTTAAATCCTTGTAATTCTGTATATTTTGATCCTATTTCATTTATCATAATAAAACATACAACATGTTCTACTTTGAGTATTATCATCATAATATGAATTTTTGTTGTTGTGTATGTTTCAAGAAAATGGACGGTGATAGCAGAGACACTGGTGGTATGATAGGAGCCCAAATAAGGTTAGAATTTGAATAATGAAAATTCATGAATGTTTATTTTAATCCTTGGTGTTTCTTAAGTTAAGATCTCTTTCATTCTTGCCTTCTTTTTCATTAATGTTTATTCAAGAGAAAAAAATTGGGGTATTATGTTTTCTTGTGTGTTTTGGTTAGAATTTGTTGATTAGACATTTTGACATCAAAATGAATTTCTTTCTAAATCTTCTGGATATACATCTTTTTTTACAAAAAACTTGATTTCCGGTTGTTTTTCTTAAAATCTTTTGTGTTCCATATGTTTTGATCTTGTAATCTCCTTCATTATAACTAACTTTTGCTCGTGAAGGTGTGAAAACTTCATGTTATTATACACATGTAAAGTCTTGATTCATGATCATGCTATATGACTCTTGAGTGCACAAACTTGGTACATATACAATCAATTGTGTGTTTCATTACAAAGAAAAAACTAACTTTTATATGTATCATTGATTTCATCTGTTGGATACTAAATGTCATATTGGATAACACTTGAAATATTCTTTGAGGTGCAGAATAGTGGAGGACAGATTGGGGAGTCAATGGTCATGGTAGGATCATTATCACTGGAACTACAGATGATGTTTTTTACATGCATGAGGTATTTACATGTTAGATCACTGTGAAAGACTTGTTTCATTTTACTCCTTCATTTCTATTTATGTATGTTTTGAACTTTTGAAATCCAATCCACTGTCTTTGTGAACACGATGGATAATTGTTTAAAAAACTTATATTCAGAAATCTAATCACTAGCCTATTTTTATATTTTTCTACGTTTCATGTTTATTATGCATCAATTTTCCATATATCTTTCATTCTGCATAAACTTTCCATGTAGTTTTCATTGTGTGTATGTGTTATCTATAATTTCGATGTATGTACAGTAAAAATTCTATAAATTAATAATGTTGGGACTTTGGTATTTTATTAAATTATAGAGTTATCAATTTACAAAAAAAAATCTTTTTAGATTTTTTCTATTTTAAGCTATAATTTTTATATATAAGAAATTTTTTATGTTTTCCTTATTTTCTTCACCAAATATTTTACCGTCATATTTGGTTATATCAACATGAAATTCTTATTTTCTTCTTCTTTTTTCCTTATGTTTTCCTTCATTTTATATTTGTCTACTTTAATATTTGATTCCCTAAATTGTTTACTACCAATAGAACTTTTTGAGTCCAAACAATATTGAATGCTTGTTGAATTAGAATTCGAAAAATTATCATCCTCAAAATTATAAATCAACAACCTAATTAGATAAGTTCTATATAAAATAGAAATTCTATAAATTACAACTCAGTAAATTAAAAATACAATAAATTAATAAATTTCATTGGTTCTGAGTTGGTCCGGTTCAAAATATGATACAAATATATAATATATTTTTTTTAGAAAATCATATGTAAATATGTGGTTCCATTAAAATCATAAATTAATAATATATATATATAGTTTATATAAGTATAAATAAAACATTGTATTGAGTTTTATATTCACAAATAAGTTCATTTTTATTGTTTCTTGTCACTTTACTATATTTTTGATAATGTTTAGTAGAAGTATATCTAAAACAACATTTGAAGTCTATTAAACATATTTCATATACACCAATCTGAATAATAAAACAATATGTAAATCAATTTTCTTAAATTTAATTAATGTATATACATAAAATCTAAACAAAAAATATTTTTTGTAAATTAATAACTCTACAAATTAATAACTCTACAAATTAATAACTCTACAAATTAATAAAATATCATTGTCTAATTATTATTATATAACTTTTTACTGTACATTAATTTTATGACCATATTTGAACCTCTCCACTCAGTTGGATTGATGAGTTCTAACCTTCTCCTCGTTGAGTTTCTTAACACACAAGATGCACCTGAATGGATCTTCTCCTAAAACCCCCTAAAAATCAAATACGAAAACATTAAAAAGTTTGATGTCGTTCATGGGATAACAAAAGAGGTTACTTGTGACGTTACCTTATTCTTCCATGCGGAATCGTTCGTACTCCTCATCGTCGGATAAGCGGTTCTCAGGGTCGTAGCAGTCGCAACCATCAAAGCTGTCCACATCCACTCCGGTTCCGGTTCTGGCATGTTTAATTAATTAATCCTAGGAGGTCTCACGACTCCTTCATCTTCTTCTATCTCGACACTCCATGCGCGTCCACTATCGCTATCGCTTTCCTCTTCCATGCTTTTATCGTATTCATCTTCGAACTTTCGTTTCCTCCTCCGTCGAAGCTAGCTTGGCCGTCACGTCGTCGCTTTTCATCGTCTCCGAAGAATCTAACAAATCCTAAAAATCTCTTACCCTGGCCTAAAACGTACGTACATGCGTGTTGCATGTCTCTTTTCCTCATCCTCCCAATTAATAATCTCTTACTGTAAATCAAAAAGATTTTAAGCGTTTACGTGTACAAAGTTATTCAGACAGAAAAAAAAAGTTTTTTTTTTTTTTGCTATAAGACAGAAAAAAAAGTTACTGATAATTTAAAATCTTTTAGCTAAAACCTATATTTTTAAAAAAGGCGACTACAAGTTTACACACGAATTTTGCATAGATGATTCCACCTCGAATGAGGCATTATGGTGCCAAGACTGGTATTTGGCAATGAAAGCAAAAATATTCTGCTTCAATCATCTTAAGATATAAACGAACAATCAAGACCACAATACAGTCAATTCTAAAGACCATAAAGTGAAAAGCTATTCACATAGCTGTCCTGCTATTTTACTTACCACTGTTTTTTTTTTTTTGAAAAAGATTTTACTTACCACAGTTGCCGATATTTAGACCATGTTTTATTATTATTTTTTATTTTTTGATAAGTATTTGAATTATCATAAAAATGAAGCTGTTTGTACATTTACAAGGCTAATAATGCGGTTGAGCCGTTTGCTGCCAAAAAAAGATAAAAAACAACAAAGAGGCTTTCATGCTAATAATGAGATCACTAGCAGACAATTAAGAATATTTCAGCCATATTCCCATGAGAGGGCGAAATTTCTTACGAGCTCTCTTTGCTAGGAGGATATTTCTGAGCGTCCTGTCGATCAGTTTGAAAATAACCTGCGGTGTTGAGCATAGGTTGTTGTGCAGACGATTGTTACGCTCAAACCAAAGTCGTGTGACTGTAGTATGCACTGCTAAGCGACGAAGAATCAAGGGACATGTGCTGTCCTTTAAGTCGAGCCAAGAGATAAGTGCAGTCCATGTATGAAAGAGCAGGGGAGAGTATCCTAAGTGCCTTATTACCATGTTCCAGACTTGTTCACTGAAGGAGCACCTTAGAAGAAGGTGGTCCCTGCATTCATCATACTGGTTACAAAGGAGGCAGACAGTGCTTGTTCCCGGGTCCCAAGTAGAAGTTCTATCTCGAGTAGGTAGACGGTTCAGCTGAGCTACCCACATGTGAAAGGCTTGGCTCGGGATGTGTCCGCTAAACCAAATCGCCTCTGTCCAGACTTGTTGATCTTCTCTGAGCCGTATGGCGTTCCAAGTATGGGACGCAGAGAAAGTAGTGAGGGATTGACCATCAACTTCCCATCTGTATTTATCTGCGTCATTGGTTGAGCTGGGGAGAGAAGTAGAGCAGAGAAGTATCTGAAGATTCTCTGCAGCAGGGGATCTCGCTGGCCTCAATGACCATCCTGTTTCAGTACAACAATCTCGGAGCTTAGCATGGAGCGGGATTCCAATATGTCTAGGTCCGTTCTGTCCGAAGATATTTATCAGAGGGCCAAGAGCACACCAATGGTCAAACCAGAAACTCACAGAGAGACCATTACCAACATCACACCTTAGGAACCTTCTTGCTAGAGGCCTTAGCTTGAGTATGGCTTTCCAAATCCAAGAAGCTTGCTTTTTTTCATCAATGCTCCATATACTTTCTCCTTGAAGGCGATGATGTTTTATCCAAATAGCCCACAGCGACTCAGTTTCAGAGTGAAGGAGCCATACTAGTTTCAGACACAAAGTCTTGTTCCATGAGGAGAGGTCCCTTAGGCCAAGACCACCTTCTGATTTTGGTAAGCAAACCGATGTCCAAGAAACTTTTGCAGCTGCTCTTTTGGTAATGTTTCCATTCCATAAGAACCTGGAACACAAAGATTCAATAGCTTTGATACAACCTTTAGGCAAGATAAAGCTCGAGAACCAGAAATTGATTGTGCTGAAGATGACGGAGGACAGGAGCTGTTTGCGACCGGCATAGGTGAGGGCACGGGTCATCCAAGAAGAGAACCGTCTTTTGAGCTGGTCAAGGAGCTGTCTGTAATCACATATTCGTAGCTTCCTGTGCATCAATGGGAGACCCAAATACCGGACAGGGAGAGAGCCAAGTGAGAAGCCCATGTTCTTGAGTTCAGCAACCTCGATCTGGTTCATTCCTGCAGTAAAAAGCTCTGTTTTTGCTCTGTTCATAGTGAGACCTGACCACAATGAGAATCTGTCTAGCGTGTCCGCTATCTGCTGGAGGGAACCAGTTTCTCCATCAAAGAATATCATAATATCATCTGCGAAAGCAAGGTGGGTGACTTCCGGGTTTGAGGCAGACGGATGAAACCCAATAAGACCTTGACGGTAATCATTGTTGAGCATTTGCCCAAGAACCTCCATTGCTAACACAAACAGATACGGTGAGAGTGGGTCACCTTGACGTAAGCCGCGAGAACCCCTAAAATAACCACCAAGTTCGCCATTCACCGCAACAGAAAATCTTGTCATGGTGATGCACTGAGCAATGAGGTTTACAAAGGAGTCAGGAAAGCTGAGGGCCTTTAGAATGAACAAGATGAAATCCCAGTTAAGAGAGTCAAATGCTTTCTTTAGGTCGACCTTCAGAATAGATCTTTTGGAGATGTTCTTCCAGTTATAACCTTGGACAAGCTCTGTCGCCATAAGAACATTCTCTACAAGAAGTCTACCGGGAATGAAAGCAGACTGCGTGTTCGAGATAACACTACGAAGCACTTTCTTGAGGCGGTTCGCTAAGAGCTTAGCAATCACTTTGTAGACTGTGTTACAGCAAGAGATAGGCCTGAAGTCCGATATAAGGACAGCATTAGGCTTCTTCGGGATAAGAGTGAGAATGGTTGCATTCCACTGCTGTAGCAACCTGCCAGAAGTGAAGAATTCCTGAATCGCGTCAATCACATCCTGGCCTACTGTTTTCCAGTGGGCGGTGAAGAATTCAGCCGGGTAACCGTCCGGGCCTGGAACTTTGTTCTTAGGGAGAGCATAGAAAGCTGACTGTATATCTTGATTAAGGAGCAGCCAGAGAATCCATAACAGAGGGCGAGCATCTATATGGGACCAAGTCAGAGATGTCATCAATAGTTGAAGCTGAAGCGAGGTAATTTCCACCAAGCAGATTCGAATAAAATGAGACAACATGAGCCATGATCCCCTCCCTGGTATTAATGATGCCACCATCTTCATCCTTCAGAAATATAATTTGGTTTTGAGATGTCCTGGTTCGTACTTGCCTATGGTAGAACCCTGTATTTGAATCACCCTTGTCCAACCAGCAGACATGCGATCTTTGGTGGAAAAAGGACTCCTCCGCTTTAGCTAAGGTAACCCATTTTGCATAAGCTTGCCTCTCCTTAAGGCCTGCAGCAGCTGACGGCGAGGAGAGAAGAACACGCTGACATGTAGTAAGTTCATCAAAAGATTCTGCGACCCTTTTCTCAATATCTGAATAATTATCCTTGCTGAAAGTCTTGATGATGCTTTTCAAAGCTTTTAACTTTTTAGAGACCAGTAGCATCTTTGTTCCTGCAAACGGAAGAGAGTTCCAACAGTCTCTGATTATCAGCTCAAAATCTGGATTATCATTCAAAAGAGAGTAGAACTTGAACGGTTGCTTTATCTTAGGCTTTTGAGCATCGAGGAACACACAGCATGGGCTATGATCTGATATGCCCGGGTCACCAAAAACGCCCAAAGAAGAAGGGAATGAGTCGAGCCATCTATCGTTTACGAGAATTCTGTCCAGCTTCTTTGAGATGACCGTGGCTCCATGTTTTATTATTAGCAGCTCCACTATAGACTCAATTAGATTACTTGGATTTTGGATCATGCTGCTATGAGAGCTTTCATTGTATAGTCAGCTTATGAAAGCCTCCATCATCTGAAGACCTTCCAAATACACAAGAGAATGCCCTTACAAATCATTTAATCAAAAATGCTAACTTATATTAAACATCAAAAAAAAATTATGTCTGCTTTATTGACAGTTATTATCTCCGGTCCGTGAGTGTCAAGTGTAGGTATCCTCCCCATTTAATATCCAAAATATAGATAAACATCAAATATAGTTAGCAACCATGATTAAACTCAATAATTATACCGACAACTTAGAAAGTAGGGCCATGATAAGTCTTAATCCAAAGACATAAGACAAAACATAAACCATCTCGGACTCGGCTTGCATATCAGTGGAAAACATCATTTCAAATACCCCTTAATCTTGGTGTTCCGCGTCGACCAGCAACAACATACCGATTTTGCAATGACTAGATTGAAGATTTGAAATTCAGAAAGACAATCATCCGAAACTACATAAAAATACTACTAAGTAATTACACTGAGAATAAAAGACTAAACATAAAAATACTTATGCAAGTCATAGATTAGAGCATGCTAGAGGCTGGTCTACAGAGAATGGGAAATGGAGGTATTTTGTTTCCTGCAAAATCCATGGCCTTGGCTTGATACTCCACGGGAGGACCATTAGGATACTCTCGAGCCATAAAGGTGATGTAAAGCTTCCACCCACCTCCTGGTTTAAGATTGCCTCTCACAATGCTTACAACTTCCACAGACGAACCCTAAGCAAGTAAAACACATACAAACACAGCATCCTATCTGTGAGTATCATATCAGGAAAAAGTTCATAGTTGAACAGATCAGCACCCTACTCACATTCTGCTCGTTGAGTTTCTTAACACAGAGGGAAGCAATATCTGTCAAATATTGCCTATTAGTCGTGGTTGTCCAGAGATCGTCCAGATCTCTAATGGGGTAGATGGATCTGAATGGATCATCTATAAACCCCTAAAAAAATCAAAACAAAACCAAACACGAAAAGATTTAAAGAAAATTCATTGTGTGGGGATAATAAAAAAGAGGGGTCATGACGAGGTTACCCTATTCTTAAAGCACATGGTTTTATACTCGCGGAACTCTGCATACGCCTTGTCGCTGGAGAAACCTTTACGGCCGTCAGCATCGAATACCAATTCGTGGTCGTCGTAACTGTCCTTGTCCCACTCCGGTTCCGGATCTTGCAAGTTTGAATAGTTGATTGTCGGAGAGTCATCGTCTTCTTCGTCGGCACTCCATAAGTATGGGTTATTGCTATCGACTTCGTCTTCGTCTTCCATGCCTGTGTCGTCTTCATCTTCATCTTCGATCTCCTGTTTTTTAGAGACAGAAGAGTCAGATTCCACCTCCGTCGAATCTCGTTTCGCCGTCTCATCGTTGCTTTTCATCGCTGCCGGAGAATCGAACAAACCCTAGAATTGTCTCGCTAACACACAGATTGATTAGGGGACAATATTAAAATGATACTCTTGTATGTATTTACCGATGTGCCCTTATAATATCAGTCGTTTGTCATAGGTCAACGTATTACCAATACGCGTGTCACGTGACACTCTTTCTTCCCCAATGCATTTACTTGCCGCTTGCTTTCCCGGTTTTGAAATAGCATAGCTTTTCTATATAATGATATTAGTGGAGGGAACATATTTTTTTTTTGCTACTTCCCATCATTGATGATATGCTATTTTCCTCCCAATCTCATCTAAATATTTTAGGTATCATTTTGTCTGCTATGTAATGATAATATTCATCAAAAATTGGTAGACCACTGCGTGACTTAATGAACACGGAAGAAAGTGCCTGACAAACCCCGCCTAGCTAATCAGTAAAGTAATTTCGCGTCTCAATGGCCGTCTTTGATCTTTAAAATGTTTTTTGGCTTTGCAGGAATCAAAGCAGTCATAAAAATCACAATCCTGAAAATAATTTTGTTAGGGAAAGAATCATCCTCTCCTGGTCAATTTGTTATTATATAGACAGCCAAATCACCGTGTGTTTGGGCAATTAACGGTGAGCTTAAGTTTCAGTTATAGAATGGTCCATGTCTTAGATAACTTAACGTCCACGCAAAAAATAATATTTTACATCACGGAAGGTGTTTGAATGTTAAAAGAATAATCTACTATCACATGATCTTTTTCTCACTCATCTCTCTTTCTCTTTTAGTTAAAATTATTTTCTTCTTTACAACATCAGATAAATCATACGATACAAGTTAAAAGGTAGGGCCATAAGTTTGAAGGCCAAAATAAAATTGAAAGAAAAACTAAAATCCACATGGACGCATGCTACTTATAACTGGAAAGCCATATTTTGATCTTCATCTTCCCCAAGAAGAGAAGAGCATCATACCCAATCTGCAATGGTAAGGTTGAATTGTTGAAGGATTAGGAATATTCTTATAAGCAAAGAACCCTATGTTTACTTCACTTTCCCACAATAATTGACAACACAAATCATGCTAGAGGCACGCCGGCAGAGAATGGGTAAGGGAGGTTTTCCTCCAAAATCCAAGGCCTTGGCTTGATACTCGATGAGAGGACCATCCGGAGACTCACGAGCCATAAAGGTGATGTACAGCTTCCACCCATCTCCTGGTTTTAGATTGCCTCTCACAATGCTCACAACTTCCACAGACAAACGCTAAGTACAATAAAACACACACACGCATCCTGTCTGTGAGTATCATCATATCAAATTACAGAAGAAGAAAAAAGGGGTTCATATATATTTGATTAGATCATTTCTCACCTTCTCCTCGTTGAGTTTCTTAACACACAGCGAAGCAATATCACTCAAATATTGCCTCTTAGTCACGGTTGTCCAGAGATCGTCCAGATTTCTCATGGGGTAGATGGATCTGAATGGATCATCTAAAAACCCCTATATATAAAACAAAACCGAACACGAAAAAGATTTAAAAAGAAAATTAAGAGTCATTTCATTGTGTGGGATAATAACAAAGAGGGGTCATGACTCATGACGTTACCCTATTCTTAAAGCACATGGTTTTATACTCGCGGAACTCTTCATACGCCTTGTCGCTGGAGAAACCTTCACGGCCGTCGGGGTCGAATACCAATTCGTGGTCGTCGTAACTGTCCACATCCCACTCCGGATCCGGATCTCGATAGTTTGAATAGTTAATCGTCGGAGATCTTACTACGTCTTCTTCTGCGTCGGTACTCCATAAGCCTTCGTTATCGCTTTCTTCTTCTTCTTCCATGCTTGTGTCGTCTTCATCTTCATCTTCGATCTTCGGGTTTTTAGGGACAGAAGAGTCAGATTCCACCTCCGTTGAATCTCGTTTCGCCGTCACATCCTCGGTCTTCATCGTTGCCGGAGATTCAAGCAAACCCTAGAGATATCTCTCTCTAACAAACAAATTGATTAGGGCACAAGGCAGATGGCAATATTAAAATGATACTCTTCGATGTATTTACCGATGTGCCCTTATAGTGTCGGACTCGGTCGTTTGTCATAGGTCCAATGTATTTACCAATACGCGCGTCACGTGACACTCTTTCTTCCTAATGCATTTACTTGCCGCTTGCTTTCCCGGTTTTGAAATAGCATAGCTTTTCTATAGTGATATTTGTGGAGGGAACATATTCTTTTGCTACTTCCCATCATCGATGATATTTTAGGCATCATTTTGTTTGCTATGTAATGATAATATTCATCAAAAATTGGAAGACCACTGCGTGACTTAATGAACACGGAAGAAAGTGCCTGACCAAGCTAATCAGTAAAATAAATTTCGCGTCTCAATGCCCGTCTTTGATCTTTAAAATGTTTTTTTTGGCTTTGCACGTATCAAAGCAGTCATTACAAAATCATAATCTTGAAAATAATTATGTTAGTGAAAGAATCATCCTCTCCTGGTGAACTTTTGATTATATATTAGACTCAATTAAACAACTTGGGTTTTTGATCATGCTGCGATGACAGCTTTCTTTCTTTTTTTTTTTATCAAAGAGCTTTCGTTGTTTATTCTGATGATGACAAATTACATCATGTAAGAGTAAGACCTTCCGAAATCCAAATACACAATAGAATGCCCCAAATTCGTTAGTCCAATTAAACAGAAATTTATTAATCAACAACCTAATGTTATACGAGCCTAATGTTATACGAGTTTTATAAACATCAGATTTATCATCATCAAGTTATACAGTAAACATCTCCCCTCAATGCAATAGTGTCGAGTATAAATATCGTCCTTATTTAAATGTCAACAATGTAAATAAATACTAAACATAATTTAGACCATTATTAAGCTACATATTTATACCGTACAAGCGCCAAAGACATAGCTGGTGGCATCAAGACAAACCTATGCAAGTCTTTGTATTAGGACATGGTAGGGGCTGGTCTGCACAGAATAGGAAAGGGAGTGGCATCAAGACAAACCTATGCAAGTCTTGTATTGGGAGATGGTAGGGGCTGGTCTGCACAGGATAGGAAAGGGAGGTTCTTCGCCTCCTGCAAAATCCATGGCCTTGGCTTGATACTCTACAAGAGAACCATCCGGATACTCTCGGGCCGTAAAGGTGATGTAAAGCTTCCACCCACCTCCTGCTTTTAGATTGGCTCTCACGATACTTTCAAGTTCCACAGTCGTACCCTAAGTAAGTAAAACACAGTCTCATCAAAGGAAAACAAAACAAGAAGTTTCTATTTGAAAAGATCAGTACCGACCTTCTCCTCGTTGAGTTTCTTAACACACAAGGAAGCAATATCCGCCAAATATTCTCTTGTGGTCATGTTTCTAAAACGTTGTTCTAGATCAGTAAGGGGGAAGATGGACCTGAAGGGATCTTCTTCATAAAAACCCTAACAATCAAATAAGAAAAGATTAAAAAAATTAGAGGCTAACTCAATGGATAACAAAGAGGGGATTGCGTTAACCTTATTCTTCCAGGCCTGGATCTTAAACTCGCTGAACTCTTTGTATTCCTCGTCGTTGGAGAAGCTTTTACGATCCTCAGGGTCGTAGAATTCGTAACCATCGAAGCTGTCCACATCCCACTCCGGTTCCGGATCTTGCATGTTTAAATAATTTATTCTAGGAGGTCTCACGACTTCATCGTCTTCTGTGTCGACACTCCAAGCGCGTCCGCTATCGGTATCGCTTTCGTCTTCCATG
Organism: Raphanus sativus; assembly: GCF_000801105.2. Taxonomy (NCBI): domain Eukaryota; kingdom Viridiplantae; phylum Streptophyta; class Magnoliopsida; order Brassicales; family Brassicaceae; genus Raphanus; species Raphanus sativus. Next base: position 25,055,694 of record NC_079513.1, read on the forward strand.
CTTGTGGTTTCTTCATCTTCGAACTTCAGCTTTTTCGAGAGAGAAGAGTCGGATTCCTCCTCCGTCGAAGATCGTTTCGTCGTTACACCGTCGCTTGACATCGTCGCCAGAGATTCGAGCAAACCCTAGGAATATATCTCAACACACAATTGGAGTCCAAGCAGATGACAAATATTGAATGGTATTAGTTGAATATGTTTACCTATGTGCCCTTTTTTATATCCCTCCCCTTTCACACGTGACTACTAAGATTATTTGGGCCACGTGAGACAGAATTATTTTTTGGTTGAATTTGAAAGTTTATAAGATCAGATCATATAAAATGGCTAATTTATTTGTCTAATCCTTTTCTTTGTTGTTTTTCTCGCCAACAGTTTAAGATAAACTTTTACATATTTAATGCTGAAGGTAAACAATATTTTTGATGCAAGTACTTTAATATACCAAAGTATTGTGAAGGTAAAAGTTAGTAATCATTTTACTTTAGTTTCCTCAAAAAAAAAAATATTCATCAAAGCGATGCTCGGCAAAGCGGCGACGCTCCAGAGGATTTAATCAGAGCAGTTCAATGAGTGTTGACTTTTCCGTCAAGTCGTTTAGAACTATATTCATCTTAGCCCGTCATTATTGGTCAGTATGTTTAACCAAGATTAGCATCTGGTGTTTCAAGTATTACAATAAACAGTGATGGAGTCGACTTTGATATAAATTACAAGCCTGCTTGGATTGTAGTACTTTCTCACGGTTACAACATCTACAAGATTTACCTATTTAGATACTTTGAAGAATTTGGAAGAGTAAAAACATGTTAGTTTTCCAAAATAAAAGTATACATTGGAAAACTATTTTGGAATATGCCAATGAAAATGCAAGACAATGGAGAATTATTGAAGTTATGGATCCACAACCAGGGAGAAGAGGACACCTAGATTCGAGGACTAATACTCCACTTTCTTGGAGGAAATCTCGGTGAAATGCAATACGGATGGATCTTTCAACTCGGTAACAAATGAGAGTTCGGCAGGATGGATTGTACGTGACACGACACATGATATTTTACTGAAGCAGGACAAATCAGAGGAAGAAAGGTTCAAAATGCTTTGGAGAGTGAAATGCAGGCAATTCTTCTGGAATTACAACATTGCGGGTTAAGAGGTTTTCTAAATGTAACCATTGAAGGTGAGATGGATGCAGAAATTTGAAAACATCAGGTTCCAATGGACAAAAAAAGAAGCAAATACAGTGACAGACAAATTAGCAACTACAAGTCTACCTGATCATACAATTTTCTTATTTCACTACTATGTACCATTGATGATAACAAATACCTTACATAGAGATTATGTAAACTCTTCTATATACTAGTGAAAGTCAGGTGTCCTTTTTTCCTCATTTTACCAATTAATCATCTATTACCTTAAAAAAATAAAACTATTCATGTTTGCATGTACAAAGACCTCACAAACCTGCCAAGCTAATCAGTACAATAAATCTCCACTCTCAGTGACCTCGATCTTTGAAATGTCTTTTCTCTTTGTATGTATTAAAGCAGTTAGCACGAAAAATTAGCACTCGAAAATACTTTTGTTAAGGGAATACTATAGACTCTGTTAGACTACTTAAATTTTGGATCATGCTGCAATGAGAGCTTACTATACAATGAAAAACTTGCATCATCTAAAGAGCTTCCAAATACACAAGAGAATGCTCCAAATTATTAGTCCAAATAAACATAAACTTATTAATCAACAACCTAACGTCATATGAGTTAAGTAAACATGACCATGTTATCTGCCAGTAAGCATCTCCCCTCAGTGCACGAGTGTCAATTGTATCCCAAAGACATAGCTAACATTAAGACAAAACGTAAATCCACCTCGGACTCAACTTACTTTATAACTTGAAAACATCATTTCGATACACTTTGATCTGTGTGTTCCGCAGAGACCGGCAACAACATACCAATTCTGCAATGATTAGATTGAAGATTTGAAATTCAGAAAGACAATCCTCCGAAACTACATAAAGATTTTTTTCCCATAATTAAGAAAATCAATTTTTGTTTACATCCATTCCTCCACAAAAATTGACAAAGCTCATAAGTAATTCCAAAAAAATTATCGCAGCTACTATAAGTAGTTACACTGAATAGTAAAGATACCTAATGCAATTCATAGACTAGGATATCCTAGAAGCTGGTCTGCAGAGAATGGGAGGATATGCTAGAAGCTGGTCTGCAGAGAATGGGAAAGGTAGGTTTTCTGCCTCCTGCAAAATCCATGGCCTTGGCTTGATACTCCACAAGAGGACCATCGGGATGCTCTCGAGCCATAAAGGTGATGTAGAGCTTATACCCACCTCCTGGTTTTAGATTGGCTCTCACAATGCTTACAACTTCCACAGACGAACCCTAAGTAAGTTAAACACACACACACACATCCTAACTGTAAGTATCATATCAAATTAGAGAAGAATAAAAAGGTTCATATTTGATTAGATCATTTCTCACCTTCTCCTCGTTGAGTTTCTTAACACACAAGGAAGCAATATTTGCCAAATGTTCCCTCGCAGTCACGGTTATCCCGTCTGACCAAATATCTTCCAGATCGTTAATGGGGTAGATGGATCTGAATGGATCTTCTAAAAACCCCTAAAAAATCAAAATACGAAAATTTAGAGTTATTCATTGTGTGGGGATAACAAAGAGCGGCGGTCATGACGTTACCCTATCTTCCAGGCCTTGGTTTTATACGCGCGGAAGTCTTCGTACTCCTCGTCGTTGGGGAAGCCTTCACGGCCGTTAGCATCGAATACCAATTCGTAACCGTCGTAGCTGTCCACATCCCACTCCGGTTCCGGATCTTGAAAGTTTGAATAGTTAATTGTCGGAGATCTCACGACTTGGTCATCGTCGTCTTCTTCGTCGACACTCCATAACCCTTCGTTATCGCTATCGCTTTCTTCTTCATGCTTGTGTCGTCTCGCTTCGCCGTCACATCCTCGGTTTTCATCGTTGTCGGAGAATCAAACAAACCCTAGAGATATCTCTCTCTAACACACAAATTGATTAGGGCACAAGGAAGATGGCAATATTGAAATGATACTCTTGGATGTATTTACCGATGTGTCCTTAGGGTTTTGATTTATGGTGTAACTCATAGTTAATTTTGTCGCTTTTTCTTCATATCTTTCGAATTAATAATCTTTTTGCCCGTAAAGAAATAAGATTATTCGCGATTTCGTGTATAGAGGTATTCGGACAAACAAAAACCAGATAATTATAAATCTTTAAGCTAAACGCTGATCATCTTACAAAGCCGAAAACTTATCTCGAATATTAGTGCTATATGTCTTAAACAAGGCCAATGCTTACAAGTTTTTTTTTTTTGCTAAAACAATGCTTACAAGTTTTTTTTTTTGAAACTAACAATGCTTACAAGTTCTCGCATGAGTTTTGAATAGATGATGATGAATTGATGATGATCCCATCCCGAACATTGTCAAACAAAGAAAAGAATTTCCCAATACATCAATACTATTCAACATGTTCAATTAATATTAATTGGATCCAACATATTTTATAACTGTATTTAAATGATTTATCTAAATATCATATAACACCTTCTAAAAGTTATTAAAATCCACGTTATAACTGTTCCTACCAAAAACAGTTACTTTTTTCTTTCAAATAAAGTTTTGAATTTATCAGATAGGTCTCTGATTTGGAAAATAAACGAAGTACTATTTCCATGATACAATTTTTAGAAAATAAACGACGTGATGTACATAGGATATTATATTTTTTATGAAACTTTAAAAGTTAACTAATATTAATATTAATTAATGGTGGAAGCGGGTTACTATTAAAATTTAATTTTATGATTGACGGAGTTTAACCGGTTTAAGTGAATTTTATAGAAATAAATATTCATATAAACTCATTTAATTTAACGGGTTTTAAATAGGTTATTCGAATAAAAAATATTTATTAAATGTGATTCTACTTAAAGTTAGTGAAGACCATTTTAACCCAACTATATATATATATATATATATATAATATATATAATATATAACAGAATATGTTAAACAATATTTCTTTAAACATTTTTCAAAAAAATTATTCGGTTTTAGTTGCGGGTTGAGTTTGATATTAGTTTCGAATATAATAATTTAAGAACTGTTCGAGTATATAGATCATGTCTAATAGAGTATGAGATTTTATTTTTTGGAGCGATTGGGATATAAATATTCTTGACTAAATTATGTTAGGTAACTACTAAGTAAATATAATATGTTACAAACTTTAGGAATAAAGTTTTAAAATGGTTTCTGAAATGAATATGGTACAAGTGTTAATTATGCAACTTGACATATTGAATATAGTCACCCAAAATATATTAAATTAAATTAATACTTAAACACTAATATAATTATAAAACACACAAAAATTAAATTAAATCTTTTTTTTTTAAAAAAACATAAAAAAAACATATACCCGCCCTTTAAACATCACACGGAGGAAAAGCTACTCACAAGGCTTTCTCGCTATTTATTGTTTTCTAGTTTTTTAAATAGCAAGCTTGTCTTTAGTGATATTCATGGAGAAAACATATTTTGCTAATTCCCATTATTGATGATCTGCTACTTACTCCCAATCTCATCTAAAATTTCAGGTATTGGTTTGTCTGGCTATGCAGTGATAACATTCATCAAAAACTTAGTAGACCACGGGCGTGACTTAAAGAACACGGAAGAAAGTGCCTGACAATCCCTGCCAAGCTAATCAAAACTTAACCCCCACTTAGTAGACCACGGCGTGACTTAAAGAACACGGAAGAAAGTGCCTGACAATCCCTGCCAAGCTAATCAGTAAAAATAACTTCTGAGTCTCAATGGCTGTCCCTGATCTTTTAATTTTTTTCTGGCTTTGCAGGTATCGAAGCAGCAATTACGAAAATCACAATCTTGAAAACAATTTTGTTAGGGAAAGAAATCATCCTCTCATGGTGAATTGTGATGATCTATTATATACTCTATTAGACCACTTGGTTTTGGATCATGCTGCGATGATCATTGTAATATTCTGATGAAGAAAAATGCCAATGTCTTAAACAAGGCCAATGCTTACAAGTTCTCATCCATTCTGAAACGATAGAATGAAAGATTTGAAATTCAGAAAGACATCATACGAACAATATCTCCATGATTAAGAAAATAAATGTCTGTTTACATCAATTCCTCCACAAAAATTGACAAAGCTCATAAGTAATTCTAAACAAAATACTAAGTAGTTAAACTGAGAATAAATGAGTAAGCATAATAAAGAGTTAAAGATAGCTATACAAGTCTTAGGTTAGGATATGGTAGAAGCTGCTCTCTGCAAAGAATGGAAAGGGAGGTTTTGCTCCAAAATCCATGGCCTTAGCTTGAATACTCTACTAGAGGACCATGTGTATACTCTCGAGCCATAAAAGTGATGTACAGCTTCCAACCATCTCCTTACTTTTAGATTGCCTCTCACGATGCTTACAACTTCCACAGTGGTACCCTAATCAGTAAAAGAAATCATATATGTAAGTGATCATATCAAATTAAAAAAAAAAAGAAGTTTATATGTGAACTGATGAGTACTCAGTCACCTTCTCTTCATTGAGTTTCTTAACACACAAGGAAGCAATATCCGCGAAATATTCCCTCGTAGTCATGGTTGTCCAAGGTTCTTCCAGATCAGTAAGGGGGGAAGATAGACCTGAAAGAATCTTTTCAAAAAACCCCTAAAAAAATAAATACATGAGAGATTAAAATTCTTGATGTAAAACAATTAGATAACAAAGAAGGGTAACGTTTAAGCAAATTAAAAAAAAAAACAAAAACAAAGAAGGGTTACGTACGCTACCTTATTCTTCCAGGTCTGGATTTTAAATACGCGGAACTCTTCGTACTCCTCGTCGTCAGAGAAGCTTTTACGGTCCTCAGAGTCGTAGCATTCGTAACCATCGAAGCTGTCCACATCCCACTCCGGTTCCGGATCTTGAAAGTTTAAATAGTTAATTGTCGGAGATCTCACGACTTCATCGTCTTCTGTGTCGACACTCCATGCGCGTCCGCAATCGGTATCGCTTTCGTCTTCCAAGCTTGTGGTTTCTTCATCTTCGCATCTCGTTTCCTCCTCCGTCGAAGCTAGTTTCGCCGTCTCATCGTCGCTTTTCATAGTCGCAAAGAATCTAACAAAACCTAACAATATCTCTTACGACAATTAATAAATTTGATATAGAATACAAGTGTGAGTCGGCCCGAAGTGTCTTTACAGGCTTTTTTACATTAACTTACCTGAGGTAAAAAAAAAAACTTACGTGAGAGTATATAACATCAATACCATTAAATCAGAATCATTCCCAAATTATATCCTCAAATTATATCCTTAATGAATGTTTTAAAGCTTTCCAAAAATATCTTTAATTTTACAAAGATGATAAAATTCATTAATGGCATTTGAGTCTTTTAGTTTTGGACCTCCAAATATATTTAAATAGATCAATAAATAATGGGTTTACACATATTTATAAAATGGCTACTATTATTTAATATAAATATTTTATGTTCAGATATTAGACATATATATTCTGAAACTAAATTAATAAAAAACATAATGACATTATAATATTATTTTCTTAAATCTATGTATCATAAAATTAATTTTAAATCTAAAATAGAAAAATACAAACTTATAATAGGTTATTAATAACAAAATAAACTAATATTGTCATATTAATAAATTTTTATATTATCTTTTTATTTGGATGACATAATAAAAATATCATCAAAGTTTAAAGACCACAAGTTTATGTAGTATTAAAAAGATATATGATTAATTTAATACAAAAATCAAAATACTATAAGATATTTTATGTTTTATTTGATCATTGGTATTAAATCACAGGTTAATAATGAATTTTTGAGTTTTACCGGGTTCTATCGGATTTTTAATTAACGATTTTTTCATTAAATCCGAACTAGATTATATACATGGTACGGGTCTACCAGTTTAGCAGATCTAGGTCGAATATGAAAACACTTCTTAAAACTCAACATTATTTTCAAAAAACTTTTAAATTATATGTTCTTTAATAAAAAATTATAAATTCATTCAAATCACTCTTGACCAAATATTTGTTTTATTTATTTTTATTTTGAAGAGAAAAAACAAATAATAAAAATATAAGAACTCATTGTTATGATTTGAAACAAAAATAATAGTAATTTGTAAATTAATTTTCGGTTAATAAGTGAAAACAACCCGCGCTTCTTAGCAATATTTTATATAATTATAAATCTTTAAAATTATATAATAGTCCAAGTAAGAATTTCGGATGTTTAATTTATTACAAACACAAAACGGTTGTATAACGCATTTTAAATTTCGCCATACTGTACACACTATTACAAACCCGCATAATTGAAACTTGATCATGTTACAGTTTATATAATTAAAATGAATAATAGTTAATCTTTATACTGAAAAAACAACAAAAAAACTCGTCCTTTCAAGGGCGGATCAAAATCTAGTTACGTCTACGTATTAAAAGTACTTTTTACAGTTATGCCAATCACCTTTCATTGTTTCGTTTCTTGACAAACAGAAAAAGAAGAGTAATTGGACTTCGGCCCATCTAAAAAGATTAAGTCTCTCGTCTCTTCTGCTTTTTCTGTTAGTGGCCCATTAGATTACAGAATATTCATTAACTTTTACCCGTGAGCTGCCTGCTAGCTACATCGCATACCGAAGTAAAAGCTAAACTGTTATAGTAAAATTGCCCCGGTACAGATGTATTGCTTTTTTTTTTTCTTTTTTGGATCACGAAACAGATGTATTTGCTTAAGAAAACATTTATACAGAGTGGATTTCAAGTTATCGAGACCAATCTTTGAAAATCTTAACGAGTTGTTGTTCCTTAATTTGAGATTTTATTCATACCAAACACATGTTTATAAGTTTTTTTTTTCCGTCTGAGGCAACAACAAAAATAAAATAAAAACGCAGGGATCAACCACACTACTCAGCAATCTGATTATTACCAGGCAACATCTGCAAAGCAGTTCTGTTGCTACTACTCTTTATAGAGAGTTCCTTCACCAACTTCACGAGTTGTCTCATGCTAACATTTTTCAAGTTCTTTTCATCAAACTCCACCTTCTTATTCTTCTTTGCAGCCTCCTCACCTTTGCTCTCTCCATTAACAACATTCATCATCATCTCCATGCTGTTCTCCTTGCTCGTATTATCCACATTGACCAGCTTCATAGCCGAGTTCTTTGATGCTGACTTGTTTGGTCTTGGAAACTGAGCTGAGACTGACCCCGCCACAAATGGAGATAGTGGAGCTGTTGTTTCTACCAGAGCATCTTCAAGCACAAGAGAAGAAGTTGGAGCGGTTACGGAACCTTCTGATTCAGGTAGAATCATCTTCTTTCCGTCAGCAATATCAGATCCCTGTATGGCTTGGTATGAATCGGCTTCAGAGATAGTTCCATCCGAGTCAGCACCAGAATCATCTCCTTCCTGCTCAGTTTCTGAACCACCATCAGTTTGGTCCACCATTATGTCTTCAACAAACGTGTTGATTTTCTCAGCCTCAAAATCATTCTCCTCAGCCGCATGTTCTGTCTCTTGTTGGTTGACTTGGTTTGAATCAGCTTCAGAGATTGTGCCATCCAAGTCAATACCAGAATCATCACCTTCCTGCTCACTTTCTGAATCACCATCAGTTTCCACCACTGTATCTTCAACAGAAGTGTTGATCTTCTTAGCCACAGAATCATTCTCCTGAGTCGCCACTTCTGTCTCTTGGTACTCGGCTTGGTTTGAATCAGCTTCAGAGAGAGTGCCGTCTGAGTCAACACCAGAATCATCTTCCTCCGGTTCAGCTTCTAAATCACCGTCAGTTAGGTCCACCATTGTTTCCTCATGGAAAGTGTTGGTCTTCTCAGGCTCTGAATCTTTCTCCTGAATAGCCTCTTCTGGCACATGATGGTCGACTTGTACTAACCTCTCGAAAGTTTCAAAGTCCTTGGACTCTGCAAAAGAAAAGACATTTGGATTTAGAAACGTAAACGACGAAAAGTGGTTAGTGCTCTTTATTTGGTTCATACCTTTATTGTCATTAGTTGTCTCAGTGTTGGCATCTTCCAAGACAGGAGTATCATCATCATTCTTCAAAACCTCCCATTCTTTCTCCATGGATGCACTTAAATCTCTACCTAAGATAACTTCAGCATCCTCATTTCTCTCCTCTGAACCTGATGTTACCACAAAACGCATTATAGACCAACCATTTCATAATATATCAGAAGCACTGCAAGAGAGAAAAAAAAGTCAAGTGAATCTAACCAGCTGGATTCTTCTCCTGTGCAGACACTTCTTGTTTTGTTTCCTCAATTCTCCCAGGTTGATCAAAGGTTTCTTTAGTCTTCAAACTCAAGTCAGCCATACACTTCTCCAACAGCCTTGTTGATCTCCTTGTGTTGTATGCTGACTGGACCAACTCACCCTTTCTTGTGCTTCGCGCTGCAGGAGTTTTAGCCGCATTGAACTTGACATTCTTGATCATGTTTTCTTGGTCCAGTTCTCCATCAAGAGACTTGCTCGCCAAACGAGGTTCAGGTTTTACAGCGGTCTTCCTTCGGGTTGTTCTAGCTGTAGTACTTGGCGGATGCTTGGCTACGCTGGTTAGAGACTGAAGAACATTGGAGTCGGACTGGTTCATGTATTCATCAAGACCTTCAACCTATTATAATTCCAAAGAAAAAGGAATCACATAAACAAAGCATTAGTGAGGCAATTAATCCTGTAAATACATAATGAGCACAAAGTAAGATTCAAAATCTGGGAATCAAAATTACAGAAACTTCTACGTCCAATGAAACCACAAGCAATGACCAAAATGACTTAACATATCAAACACATGCGAACAACTGCACAGAAACAGATCTACAACAGAAGATTTGAATGCGATTAACAAACAATTACGAAGACCAGATTCACCATTGGATTAGAATGTCAAGAGACTAAGCAGCAAACGATTTCTGGAACTTGCTCATTTCGACAGATCTCAGTCATTATTAAGCTAAATCACCTAAGATCTTCAATCAGAATCAGGTTCAATCGGTGATCTAAAACTTCGAGATACAGGATCATCGAGAGTAAATCTAAGAATCTATCTAGTTCATATTCGTTTTCGACTTCGTAAACGAGCAAAGTACGATCTCAACCACCTCAGAGCGATGCTCCGATTCGTATTAGATGAGATTCAGCTACAGTATTGACGAAATCGAATCGATGCAACTGTCGGAGGAAAGGAAACTTACAGTCTCAAGAGATTTGAGAGCATCGGCCATGGCGAGGTTGGTCATGTTAGCTGGGACTTTGTTGATCTTGCAGAGAAATTGAAGATCTCTTCTGAGAAGGCTGTGGAAATCCATCTTCGCTTGAGAGAGAGAGAGAGAGAGAGAGAGAGAGAGAGAGAGAGAGAGAGAGAGAGGAGAGAGAGAGAAGAGAGAGAGAGAGAGAGAGGAGAGAGAGAGAGAGAGAGAGAGAGAGAGAGAGAGAGAGAGAGAGAGAGAGAGATGTTTTTTTTCTTTGGTTTGCCTATGGAATCGGAAGGTGTATGTGTGTGAGGTATTTATATCTCTTCTATAGTCTTTTTTTTCTTTTTCTTAAGAGGTGCCAATGTAGATCTAATATTGGTGGTGGCCGTTGGAACGGAGGTTTTGAATTTTGAATTTTCTAGGTTTTTTTATTTTATTTGTTTAGTCAAACATCTTTTATTTTACATTCACCGCTTTGTCAGTTGTACTGTATCCGCCAGAAATAGCAAGAGATATTCCGAAAATGGAGACCGTATAAATACATTTGTTAAAGAGACAGAATTTTACTTAAAAATAAAAATTCTGACCGTATTTATATAAGATTTTGGAAGAAGTTGACAAAAAAAAGAAGATTTTGGAGAAAAAAACGTAATATATAGTATTGGGTGTAAAATGAAGTATAACTTCAGGCCATAAACTGTAAGCCCATACTAAAGCGTTTCAGATACTTTTTATAAGTAAAAAAGCTCCGATGCCGGATATGTCTCCTGGGTGAAAGCCAGATATCCTAACCGCTGGACGACATCAGATTTTGTAAACTAAATTGTTAAGATAGCATTTGACTCATTCATAAGTTATACTTCAATGAGCTGGTGATTTTAATTCATTCTCTAATCAGATGTGCAAATATATGATGATCCGAACCAAATAAGCTTCATATTTTGTTGTTTTATGTTTTCGTAACATGAGTCAAGCTCAATGAATATTTGTTAACTTCTTTTTATCACAAAACTAGCTCTCCATCCATAATTTTCCTCTCTCTTCAATAGCCAACGGAACACAAAAATATAACTTTTTTTTTACTTTTTACATATAGAAAAGTAAATGAACACCATAAGAATTTCTTTCGCTTTCATATGTGTACATATTAGTTACAACATCATAAATTCAACCCTAAGCTTTTCCTTTAATCACAAAAGCTATCTTAGTTTATTCCTGTTAACTTGAAACCTTTAGTACTGATTTAGCATAAGCTAATGGCAGAGCTGCAATTTTCTTAACTTTCCCAACATAAGCTCTTTTCGTAAAGTTGTTGTAATCATCGCTTCAATCTCGTCCAATATTCTCCTGTACAAAAGCAGCGATGCCCATACCTTGAAAAGAAAAATCAAACAATCAAATATTGGGGGTTAAATCGATCAAAAACCAAAGTTCAGGGGTAAAAAACGAAAAAACTTTCAAACCAAAATATATAAACGGTAAAGACACTTACTGGCCGCCATCTGCTTGCAGCGTCAAGCTCAGTGACGCCTTTCTCAGCTTCGTCAAAGAACATTCTCATGAAGTTTCCCCATTTATCAGTCACTTTTCCAGCGAATATGTCTTCATCTGAGAGACCAGCTTGAGCTAATTCATCTTGGGGAAGATAAACTCTTCCTCTTCTCGCACTGAGAGTGAACCAAACCGGTTAAACCAGCATGTTTGATGAAGAAACCGGTTTAAGTGAGATATGTAAATCAATGTAAAATCGATAAACCAAATCTTGAGATTCACTCTTCACAACGTCTCTGAGTATGTTGGTAAGCTGATTGGCTATACCGAGGGCCAAGGCAGCGTTGTAAACACTCTCGGTCGTTGCTTTGGACTTAGGATCGGTTCCCATAACCGGAACGCTCATCAAACCGACGGTTCCCGCCACATAGTAGCAGTAAAGGTAGAGCTCATCAAAGCTCTTGTATCTAGACTTCCTCAAATCCATTCTCATGCCTTCTATCATGTCTCTAAATGGCTGCAAAAAAAACAAAAAAAAGATTAAAACAAATCTTTATGAGATTTATCAATATATATTGAACGAGGCAGAGAGGGAGGCTGACCTGAATATCTACAGGGTATCTAGTAACTGTATCAGCGAGGGCAGCGTCAAGCATGTCGAGAGCACGGCCACGGAAAAGATCCTCCAGCCTTGCTTCCCATCCCACCTATCTAAAGCCATGGGAGTTATATGTGATGCATTAGGCCCATCTACTAGTTCATCAGTTCTTCTACACCAAACTGCACAAAGAAATTGAGTAAAATCATCAAATCAAGAACAATCAAACAACTTTGATGTAATTGTTTTGAGTTCTTCAGATGGACATTAGTATCCCAAAGTCATGAGCTAACAATGTTTAGCATGAGTAATCTCTAGAGTTTAAGACTATTGGGCCCCAAAAGCCCATTAAGACCTTATATTAGTAACTAAGCTAATTCAATTATCTTGGGTTTGGTGTTTCATGGACTTGTCTAAGCCAGGACACAAACCAGAGCTTAATGCGTGTCTACATGAGTGTAAGTTTTAAAAAATCTATTTCAAATTCTTGCAAAGAGGATTTAGCTGACCAAGAGATACACATAATAGATTAGAGATACTTCTTGCAGTATAACTCACCGTAAATAGCCAAATAGCTTTGCGTCTTTCAGGTGTCATAAGCAAAGTTCCTGCAACAAAACCCACTAAACAACTCAGAAAAACGAACATACAATTCTACTGTTACACCAAAGGAGAAAAACAAATGGATCCTAACCGAGATAAAACGTTTTAGCATATTCAACACAAACTTCACGGCATCGATCATAAGCTTCACCCAACAAAGTCAAACTCCCAAAACGTACAATATCCTGTGGATTCTTCACATCATCAAGAACATGAGAAGTGGTAGACCTTAGCTGTTTTTTGTTCACCAAAGCTGCTTGTCTCAGCACAACATTGTAAACCTTCTCTTCCTCTCCTGCAGAATGTGCTACTAAGCTTGAAGACACAACACTACCTATTCTTCCCCTTCTGCACCTCATTACATGGTTCACTCTCTGATTCTGACAACGAGAGAGCACTCTGGAAGATTCTAAAGCCCTTAACAACCCACAAGTGATCATTGGGTCTGGATTTGGAGAAGAAGCAGCAACCCATAACACTGCTACAGAAGACATCACTCAAAGTTCTAGGGTAAGTCTTGACAGCCTTTAGGACAGAAATTAAAAGAAGAAGTTATGCACAAAATTTGACATGTCCATTCAAGTTGATTGAAACAACTAACTACATTAAATTAAGTCACATGTTTTTTTCTCACTATTTCAATCACCAAAATCTGTCTATCCTGACCACTAAAAAGATACAAACTTCTTTGAGGTTTCTCATCAATTCTTTCATAAGCTTGTACATCAATTTGTAAATCCAAAATGAATTTCAACATAGACTTTGAAAGACAAAAGAGATACACCTTATTAAGATTTAAACAAATGTTGATAAAAGTGCAATAATAAACTAACCTTTCCCATGAACTTTATTTTGAACCAAGTTCATCATCCACATAGATCACACCATGTTTTCCAATGATAGGAAAGATGTTATGACTTGGCACCAAAGGTGTAGGGTTGATTATGATTAGGTCGAATCATGTATATGTCTGCTATTAAAATTACCATTCAATACAATAATATACAATAGTTCAGTGAAAACAAATCAGATAAAACAAGCTACATATGAAAAATATTTGATCATAAAAATATAAGAAATTAATCACTATCAAAGCAATGCATATCAATGTGAAAGAATTAGCTTACAATGTAAAGGGATGCAAGTTCGTATTGAAGGTTGTTAGAAACGTGGTGTCCAGAATTTTCCTACTCTTGAGAATTTGAAAAGAAAATCACATCATATAATATTTTTTTATGCACCATATAGTAACTGACATGCTTGGTTTCAAAAAACTCTGAACCGAGAACTAAGCTGCACTTGGTTCCTGTTATATTCTATTGTTTGCGCTTTGCAGTGTTGACATAGGCTCTTTAGAGCTTCATTCTTTGTTTTTCTTCTGATGCATGTTGGTTGTTTCTCTTTCTTTATTACTGTGATAGTCATTTTGGACTACATTTACTTTGAATGAAATCACCAGTGTTAAAAGAAAAAGAGTAACGGAAACATGGTTGCAAGTTTGTAAATAGAAACGTGTACTGGTACGTACATCGTGTTATCTTTCTTGTCCCATAAATTGGTAGTCGAGATTGGAAATTTAATCAACCAATTAGGTTTAGTTAGAGCTCCATCTATTTCACTATGATGTTTATAATGAAATAGCGATGGTGACAACACCTTATTGAACAAGATACAAGTTTATCCGATATTTTGTTTCAATGAATGTTGAATTCATGTTACATCATCGTGTACAACACAACGTTAGCATCAATGAGACCTGGTTCAGAAGATTTTAACATAAACCAACCGAACTAGTTTATGATTACGCAACAAATTACACAAAACCGGACTCGGTTTGTAGCTATATATGGCCTATATGCTATAGCATAATATTACAACCAAATTAACAAGAGAACCCAAAAAGTTCTGAAGCAACAAAAATTCATTATTTTCGTAATACACAATAACGAAGCAGATGAGCAATCAGAAAGCAAAATTTTTGATTCTTAGGCGTCCTCTCGACGTTCTTTTGATTATCATAAGACTCACATGTTCATCTTGATTCATACCGATCGATTTACTAGATAACCGACGTTTATACCGCTTCAATACGGAAGCTAAATTCTCTTTCCCCTTTTGGGAAAGCCACGTCTCCTGCGGTTGTACCGGTCCCTACGAGAAATTGACATTTCAACGTCTTTGATTAGATCAAGAAGTGGATCTTTGACCAAATAACAAAAAAAAAAAGAATTCGAAACAAACCGGATTAAACCAGCTGCTTTAGTCCACGTCGGGTTTAAAGGTATTTTCTCATTACTTCATACTACTCTCTAGGGTAATGACGTTCTGTTCATACCACTCTCTACGGCTCAACCACACCTAGTATCTTCCCAAACATTGCGTGTAATAACTCAAAAATAATACGACCAAATACATCTAAACTTTCACACACACAAAAAGAAGTGCTCTCAGAGCTATGAGGTGAACAATTCATAATGATGATAATAATAAAAAGAAACATCCAAAAGCAACATGGCCGAAATTCAATCGTAGCAATTTAATGGGGACTAGTAAAACGTGAGACATAATAAAAGTGAGACATAATAAAAACACCCCTTGTTAAAAACACCAATGACTCGTAGGAAGAGGCCCTGAGCTTCCTAGTTCAAACATCTCCTCGTCGGATGGATCCAGGAAAGGAGAAGGGCCAGGAGAGGCAGACATTCCAAGACCTTCAAAACACTTTTGGGCAGTCTTCTCCAACAAAGGATCTTCGGAAAAGTAAGTACAACATATCTTATCAACGTGAGCCTTGAACTCAGCCAGAGACGAGCCTTCTTCTTTTAGAATCTTCTCTCCAGTTTGACAAATGTAGGAGCTCAGTGCATCGTTGATATGACACACTAAATCCGCCTGGGAGAAGAGATCATAGATGATACGAAGGGCCTCAATGTGTCTATCATCCATTAGCTTCTCAAAACCCTGCAAGCAACCAACCAACCAACCACATATGCTTAGACAAACTTGGAAACAAAAACATGAACCACAAAGGAGAGGAAAGGAACCTTTTCAAGAATGGCACAAGCATGAACCCCCAGGAGTTCCCTGTAGACAACTTCAAGCAGCTCATCCTGGAATATAAAGAAAAGGGAGAGGCTTCTGCATTTTTTCTTCTCCTCACCAACCCTTCGCTGCAAAAAGAAGAAGCTACTCAGGGAAAATACATTCACACAAACAACCTATAATATGTAGATTAGAAAGAGAAGAAATGGTACGCACATTGATATGTTTCAAATACAGGGAAATGTCAGAAGACTGTTCCAGGACTTGTTTTGCTTCTGCGGCATAAAACTCAGCAGTGGAGTCAAGAAAAGGCTTCTCCAAGAAGCGCAATTTGCGGAAAGGATCCCCACTAAACATATCCATAAGATTCTTTAGCTGACTCATGTTAACAGGCTTGCCTAATCTGGAGAAAGAAAGAAAAAAAGAAAAAAGAGTCAGGTATATCCAAAGCCTACAAAAAAAAGACAATAGGAGAAAGGTTACCTTTGATCTGTAATGAGATGCAGAATGATGGTTCGAACCTTGTCACAAATTTGAGGGACCAAGTAGAGCTTTGTGGGTAAAAGCTTAAGACACAAACCCCACAATTTTTTTCCACCAACTCCAACAATGCTACAGATATGCTCTAATTTCTTAGGAAAATCCAGCCAAGATTTCTCCAAGAGAAGCAAGAGACGAGAGGGATCATCATCATCATTGCAATGCACTGCCAAAGACTGCAGGGTTGTGGAAATATGTCCCACAGACCTCTAGAATCAGGTTGGAAAAGGCTTCTCCTGATGACTCATTCCACCATGTCTTAGCAGCAGCCTGTGCAGATAGATAGCTATTAAGAACGAACCGAATGAATAATAATAATAATAATAATAATAATAATAATAATAATAATAATCAAGTAAGGGAAACAACAAGAAGATACATGGTTAATCGTAGCGAAGCTGAAACGGTCTAGGTCGTCTTCTTCATGTAAGATGCTTGTGAGAGCTGGCTTTAGAAGTATCCAAGCCTCGTCCACGTAAACTTTGGGGTCAGCTGACAGATATCCCAAAAAAAAAAAACACATGAAGATAGCCCACAAATACAGAATCGAAGAAAAGAGTTTTGAATAGAAAAAATACGTTTATTATAGCAGAGGTTGAGGTTGAAAACTCGCACAGCAGGGGGGAGATATTCGGAGGATCGTCGTCGTCGTCACTAATTGAGGGTGGTGGATTCACCATAGCCGATTCCAAATTAACAACATCGTTATTCAGCGTCATGGAAAATATACAAGGATAATTTTTAGGGTTCTTGCCTCTTGCCTTTTATTTTAAGGTTGTTGCAAAAGGAGAAAAACAAATTAACATGGAAAAATTATTATATTTTTTTTTATGAATTAAACAATTTATTTTATAATTTGGAATTTGGTGTTTTGATTATTTTATCATCTTCAAAACATTTTTTTTTAAAGTTCGCTTTGGCTCCGTTTTTAAAAAGAAAAAGAAACTTGTGTGTCAAGGAACTATGAATAAAGTTTCGTCCAGTCAGTTATGAAATTAAAATCAAAATATTAGCTTGATTTTATTGGCTATAAAATTCATATCCCTGATATATTAAAAAAAAAACATTAAAAACGTTTAGATATGACACCTCAAAAATTCCTAGAAAAATATATTGGTCATTAATATATGCTATATTCTTTATTAAACTAATCATAAAATTAAATTTAATTATTGATATGATTTACAGAGTCAATATAAGTATGTTTTAGGTTGATGACAAAAAAAATTAATCAACAAATTAAAATATAATATGCAATTAGGTTTTTCATTATTTTCTTAAATAGAAGCTACAGAATTACCTAGTATGATTAAAGTAAATAAAATGATTCAAAGATTTTAATAATAAATATTTAATAACAATTCATGTATCTTCCATCATTTATATTTAATGTTATATTACTAACATAAAATCATATTAGTTATATATATTAATTATATAATAAAATGTACTTTTTGTATATGTTACGACTAGAGTTTTTAAACAAAGACTATAAATTAATAAAACTGTTAAAATCACACATTGTTATCAATAGTATAAATCTTTTATTAGAAAATATAAATGATCATAACAAGTTTATTTAAAAAGTAACTATTTATGTGGTAATACTTAGTACTATTTATAATTTAAATAATATGTTACTATTAATAATTTTATACAAATTTTTAATTTTGCAAAATTATTAATAATTACTCTTATTTAATTATTTTAAATATAATAATAATAATAATAATAATAATAATAATAATAATAAAATAATAATAATAATAATAATAAATAATAATAATAATAATAATAATAATAATAATAAATAATAATAATAGAAAACATCCAAAAGCCTAAATTCAATCGTAGCAACCACAGTTTAGAGGCAAAAGCAACATAATTTTTTGTTCTCAAAAAAAAAAAAACAACATAATTAGAGATCATTTGTAGCAACTTACTTAATGGGGACTACTAGACATAATAAAAAAACAAACTTGTTAAAACAACCAATGAGGGCTTCGATACATCTCGTCTGCGGATGGATCACGGAAAGGAGAAGAGCCAGGAGAGACATACACTCCAAGACCTTCAAAACACTTGTGGAAGGTCATCTCCAACAACGGATCTTCGGAAAAGTAAGTACAGCATATCTTACCAACGTGAGCCTTGAACTCAGCCAGGGACGAGCCTTCTTCCTTTAAAAATCTTCTCAACAGTTTGACAAATGTAGGAGCTCAGTGCATCTTTGATATGACACACTAAACCGCCTGGGAGAAGAGATCATACATCATACGAAGAGCCTCCCAGGGTCTCTCATCCATTAGCTTCTCAAAACCCTGCAACCAACCACATGTACTTAAGACAAGTTTGGTAACGAAAAGAAAAAAAAAAGAGAAAGAAAAGGAGGAGGAAAGAAGAACCTTTTCAAGAAGGGCACGAGCATGAACTCCAAGAGTTCCCTGTTGACAACTTCAAGCAGCTCATCCTGGAAGCAAGAGAAAAGGGGGAGGTTTATGCATTTTTTCTTCTCCTCACCAACCCTTTGCTGCAAAAAAAAAAAAAAGAACAAGGTAGAGAGCTACTCAGGGGAAAATACATTCAAACAAACCTACAAATGTAGAAAGAGAAGAAATGGTACGTACATCGACATATTTCAAGTACTGGGGAAGGTCAGAAGACTGTTCCAGGACTTGTTTTGCTTCTGCAGCGTAAAACTCAGCAGTTGAGTCAAGAAAGGGCTTCTTCAAGAAGCCCGAATCGCGGAAAGGATTCCAACGAAACATATACATAAGATTCTCTAGCTGACTAATGTTAACAGGCTTGCCTAATCTAGAGAAAGAAAGAAAAAAAAAGAGAGTCAGTCAGTCAGTATATCCAAACGCCTAAAAATCATGAAAGTAGACAGCAGGAACGTTACCTTTGATCTGTAACGCGAAGTAGAATGAAGGTTCGAACCTTGTCACAAATTTGAGAGGCCAAGAAGAGCTTTCTTGGTAAAAGATTAAGACCCAATTCCACAAGTTTGGTCCACCAGCTCCAGCAATTTCACAGATAAACCGTAATTTCTTAGGAAACTCCAGCCAAAATTTCTCCAAGGGAAGCAAGAGCAGAGATGAATCATCATCATTGCAATGCACTGCCAAAGAATGCAGGGTTGTGGAAATATATGTGCCACAGACATCTACAATCAGGTTGGAAAGGTCTTCGCTTGATGAAGTATTGCAAGATGTCTTATCAACAGCCTGTGAAATCTCACCGAAGCAGAAACGGTCTAGGTTCTCTTCATGTAAGATGCTTGTGAGAGCTGGCTCTAGAAGTATCCAAGCCTCGTCCAAGAAAACTTTGGGGTCAGCTGACAGATATCAAAACATGAAAGAAAGCCAATAAGCACACAAACACATAAGAATCGAAGAAAGGAGTTTTTCTGAATAGACAAAAACGTTTATTACGGCAGAGGTTGAGATTGAAAACTCGCGGAGTAGGGGAGATCTTTGGAGGATAGTCGTTGTCGTCGTCGTCACTAATTGAGTATGGTGGATTCACCATAGCCGATGCCAAATTAACAACGACGTTTGGATATTCACCGTCATGGAAAATATACAAGCAAATTTTTTAGGGTTGTTGCCAAAACGAAAAAAAAAGAAAAACAACTTATCAAGGAAAAATTATAATAAAAACTCTGTAAATAAATACTAACGAATGATACATAACTATATAATTTTCTATGAACAAATCTCCTTAATTTTTTTGAGTAATTGCACTTGATATACAAAGAAAAAAGATTATTTAGGTCTTCGGATGTGCACTGTTCACTTTTTAAATATTCCAGCAATGTCCCTGTGACATCCTTTCTAAAGCTTCTTCGCCTCTTTACAGCTCTTCCGTGACAGTTACTGAAATTACTTCTCCGGTACTCCGTCGTTTCGCTGAAATTACTCTTCTTCCTTTCGAAGTTGCTTTTCCTTCCTTCAAAATTACTCTTTCGATGCTTTGTTATCGTTGCATCGAAAACGCCATTGACGCTCGAGCTTCTCGCGGCGGAGAAGGAGCTCCTCACGCCGGAGTAAGACGACACGTCCTCTTCCGACCCAATAAAGTACATGTTTCCTCCTCGGAAGCTACAAAGCGATCTCGGTCTCCAAGTACTCTGTTTCTTATAATCCAAAACGTTAGAATCGTCGGATTAATCTTCCTGAAGAACTTCCCGAGTCTCGAGAATCTATGATGCTTTGTCTTGTTGATCTCAACGCAGCTGCTACTACTCCTCTTGAAGACCACAACCTCCTCGGTTCTCGTCACTTCCTCTGTTCTAGTTGTCTTCCTCTGTTTCGTCCCTGGCGTCTACGGCGTCGTTCGAGGTTCCGTTTCTTTAAGCGTTTTCCTTTTGTTATTACTCTGTTTTTTTCTGGATTGTTTTTAGTGTTTGATTTGTTTTTTTAGATTGATTGAAGGAAAGTGTTTGCGGTTAGATTCTGATGACTCCACGGTAGAGACGGTGCAGAGGACAATACTATGGTGGGTCTCAGCTAAAAGAAGTCAAAGCCCACTCAGCTTTCCAATTTTCTATGGCTAAACTCGAAGAGGAGATCTGCAACATTCTTGTATCCCAAACATTTGTTTCAAACCTGATTTTTGAAGAATCATCAGTCTCCTCTCCCTCCTCATGCGCTGAAACTAGAGAAGATAGCACGGCGATGGTGATGTTACAGAAGAAGATGATGTTACTGCAAAAGATGGTTATGGTTAAGCCGCGTGAACCGGAGGAATGGCGGGAGAGGAGAGAGCGGCACCGTCGGTCTGGGAACGTATCCGCCGCTCCAGTTAGAGATGAGAGCGTCGCTTCCGCCGCTGCCGTTTAGCAGACCGGGAGGAGGGCGGTTGATGACGTGAGCCAGCAGAGGAGGGCGGATCCTGTGGAGGAGCGAACTCCGGTGAACCTTGGGGTGGTGAACTGGCTGCTGCGACGGGGGAGCGGAGATCCGCTCGTGAGCGGGAGAGACGGTGAATTTCTGGACGATGATGAGTGGTGACGAGGAGAAGAACAGGGGAGGCGGCGACGATTAGAAGAGAAGGGAAGAAGATGATGACATAAAAGGGACAATGTGGTAAATTATTTTACATAGCTTTGTTACTATACCTAATTAAAAGCTTTGTACATTGATACCTAAATATCTTTCCTTTCTTGTATATTCAGCTAAATAACTCATTTTTTTAAAATTAAAAGAGCATACAAGTAAGAAAATAACCAAAAAGAAATTTTATTAAAAAGATTAATCAATTAGGTCTAATTATAGGTCCATCTATTTCATATATGATGTTTATCTCAACGCACACATGTAAATAATCATCCACTTCTTTCAAAATTCTTATCTAAAAATTAATTTCGTTAATATCAATGGAAAAAAGGAAAAAAATATAGTTAGTTATATATTTTGATAGAATTAAAGTTATTTTATATTATGAAACAACAAAATTTCTTCAAATAAATGGACCCCTAGTCAGTAGTCACCATTTGAAATGGTTACATGGCTTACACGTAGTGCTACAAGTTGCATTCTTCCTTTGCCTCCCACGTTGTATAAACTACCATAATGGATATGTCACTAAAAATTCAAGGAAATTCGTTAAGGGGCTATGTACAGAGCGAGTCAGCCACGTAAACACTAATTATTATGTCATGTTGGTACCGCTCATATAGCAAACGGAACGAAGTGTCTCTATGTCAGCCCAACAAAGAGGGTAGTTGACCTGAAACGCTTCATGTTGACCTTATTGTACATGCAATAACAATGCTGACAACACCTCATTGAACAAGATACAAGTTTACCCAATATTTTTTTCAATGAATGTACGATTCCAGTCACATCATCGTATAACAACACGACCTTAGCAACAATGAGACCTAGTTCAGAAGTTTTTAACTATATAAATAAACCAATAGAACTAGTTTATGTTCCCGCATCAAATTACACAAACCGGATTCGATCTGTAGCTATGGCTTATATGATATGTAATTATGTATACGATGATGTAACATTGCAAATTTGCAATACAAACCAAATTAACAAGAGAGCCCAAAAAGTTCTGAAGAAACAGAAGTCCATTTTTTTCGTCACACACAAATAACGAAGCAGAGCAATCAAAAAAGCAAAAGTTTTGATTCTTAGGAACTTTCTTGAACCAGGTCCATTTTGATTCATACGGACTTATACCGCTTGAATACGGAAGCTAAATAATCTTTCCCCTTTGGGAAAGCCATGTCTCCTGCAGCTGTAACGGTCCGTCCTTTCCTACAAGGCATTTCAACGTCTTTGATTAGATCAAAAAGTTGTACTGCTGTTGTACATTTTCCTTTGGCTGGTTTGGCAGTTTAACATTCCGTATAAACCCAACTTGTAAACGTTGTAACATAAGCAATAAAACGCATTTCATACTCTGTGTTTATAACAACTACAATCTATTTGTTTTTGTTATTAAAAATACACCAAGGAACATTTGTAATCAAACTCAATAAACAAATATATCAATCACCATCAAAAACTATTTACGAATATAAACAGTAGTAAAAATGCAGGAGAAAGGATCAGAATATTGGCTTGACTTCCTCTGATGAGAGGAAATAAATAATCGCTTAGCATAATCATATTCGATCATTTGGGGAAATTGTCATCACCTCCATAACTCCATTGCCATCATTATAAAACATAACAGAGAAATCAAGTTACGAGCCAATTATCAATAAATAGTGAGAAACAATCAAAGCTCTAAGAAAGCGAAAAAAAAACTTAAGGAGAAGGGATCAGAAAATAGGCTTGATTTCCTCTGATGAGAGGAAATATAAAAATCGCTCAGTATAATCAAATTCGATCATCTGGGGAAATTGTCATCACCTCCAATTCTCCACAAGTTAAATGTTAAAAAAAAAACTTTATTATAATGCAACAAAAAAAAGCTAATGTAATTGAAATCAAAGAAAAAAAGGGAGAAGGATCAGACTAATTGGCTCGACTTTACTCTGTTGAGAATAAGTTCTAATTCGCTCAGTATAAACAGTTTCGATCATCTGGGGAAATTGTCATCATCTCCATTATCTCCTCTTTATTTGTTCGATAAAAACAGTGCCGGAAGACTACGTTCAGACAATACAATTCAATATCTTAAGCTGTCTAGATCAACACAGATACCATATAAAATCTCCCCTAAGCTACAAACTCGTGATGGTGAAAAACACTGAGGCTTTTCGTATATAAGCCAAAACGAATAGTAGATATAGGGAACGAGTATGGCGTCAGCTCATACGCAACGAACATGAACAAGAACGGTGGTAATCAGTAAAAGTGACGCATATAAGCAAAATTGAGAAGAAAAACAAAACACAGTGAAAATTCAAAGACGGATCTAGCGGAAAAGAACTGAACGGCTGTGGTTGGTTCATTCAGACAGAGGTTTAGTCAAAGGTTTTATAGGTACTTATCAGATGAGGCGGTTGTCATATAACCCTAATAACCCGCGTGTTATTCACGTGACTCGTTTTATTTGTGTAAAATTTCTATTTGGGCCTCATACTTTGTGGGCCTCCAGTAAGTGGCAACTACTATACGAATATCTGATCAATTTGTTACTTTTTTTATATATTCCTGGAAAATAAATTCTCTAGAAAGCGAAATAGACCATGAGAAAACTCACAAACAACAAAAAAGTAGATTATGATTTTAAATGTATTGAGTATGTTTATCGTGCAAGAATTTCAAATTAACAATATAATTATGCATAACAAGGTTTTCTTCTCCCCAATAATCTATAACAAAAACAATGAAAATGAAAATGAAAATCAATCTGCATATAGTATACAATGTGTAATAGTATAAAAGGGGTATACCGTATACAACGATAGTATTGAATATAAATCAGAAAATAATTGTAAGACGTTTGTAATAATGTTTTGTAACTAAACCAATCTGTTTCATTTTCATCTTGGCAACATTTTCAGCCTTCTTGAACCAAGAATCCTTGCCTTCCTCTTCAATAAATAACGTTCTTTCTTCAATTCCCTGAACCGGATTTATCTGAATTTTCAAAATCTGCGACGGAACGACTTGATAGTATAAAACTTCAGTTGTTTGACGTGTACAAATGAGCATTTTATGGTCTGCTCTAATGTTTTCTTCGATCATTGTCTTGTCTGTGTCTTCTTCAACTTGGTTTCGAGCGAGAAAAAATCATCGATCTCTATGTTGTTGATAGCATTGGTCCGAGACCCGCCTGTAGTAGTTTATAACAAATACACTAATGTTATTCACTCAACGTTTATATATATGAGAAAAAAAGGTTTTTATATATATGGTTTTAGTTCTGTAAATTTATATTTTTATGTCATACCCACCAAAAAATTCAAGATCTTGATCATTAGCCTCGAAACTTGGAAAAATCTCTTGGTCTTCTATAAAACTCTGTTAATTATGAATACATATGTTAGAGAGTTCATGGCACGTGTTTAGATTTAGAGCACTTAATACAAACGACGAATTCACATTAATGATTATGAGATAAAGTATGATGTTAATTACCTGTTTTAGACTCTCGGCCACGTTTTCATCCATGTTGTATTTCCAGCATTGAGCAATTGTT
Source organism: Raphanus sativus (assembly GCF_000801105.2). Taxonomy (NCBI): domain Eukaryota; kingdom Viridiplantae; phylum Streptophyta; class Magnoliopsida; order Brassicales; family Brassicaceae; genus Raphanus; species Raphanus sativus. Next base: position 25,080,949 of record NC_079513.1, read on the forward strand.
CATCGAGACTTCCAAGTGTATTAAATGATCACCAACGTGTTATTATTAGAGCTGGTTGGAGTTACTTGGCAACGAAAGTAAAGTCGTTGAAACCGCACTGACCGCTGTTTTGATTTCATTCCATTTGAGAAATCCTGGTTTGAACCGGCGAGTTTTCTACTTGCAATGGTGGCAGTGACACCTGATGCTGCAGCATCCCACAGTCAATTCTGTATCACCTATACATACAACATATTAGATACGGAATTGATAATTTAATATCAACTATAGACTTATATATAAGCTTACATTTGTTGAGTGAGGTATGATCCATAAGGAGATCCGTAATTTGAAAAGCCCGAAGGCATGCCTTGTGATAAGTATTGTGACCAGTCATCGTGATCACCGATTGCGTTTGCGTTTCCAAATCTTGGTTGGGTCTCGATAGCGTTATTATAATTTGGTTGAACTTGATATGTATTTGAACTTATTTCAAGATCCGAACCAACATCAAAACTTGAGTTACCACTTATATCGAACTCGTGTTACGTTATGTTGATGATGATGTTGATCTGATCTGGTTTTGCTTCAACGATCATCTTCTTAAAAACACGGCAAAGTGCATACGCATCCTGAAATTATATAATCAGTTAAATTTTATTCTAATAGTTTTGTCAATATATATATTATATATATATATATATATATATATATATAATATATATATATCTTGTCATAACTTTGTTAATTTAACAACCTGCATGCCAAAAGCAGTGGGCTCGCATTCGGTCTCATCGAGGCGATATTCATGCATGACCCAACCAGTTCTAATACCATGTGGTGCGCGTCCACGGTAATAAACTAATGTTTTCTTGGTTCCTATGGCTCGATCTCTCAAACTCACCCTCCGGGTCTTTGCCCGTTGCTTTCCAATAACCGCCTTTTGTTGCCCGGTTGTGTTCTTGAACCATTGGGATACTTTCTGTCCCGTGGACTGAAGAAGTACCATTCTTGATTCTTTGCTAGGAAGCAATGATTTCCCTGCCAATTTAGAATTAATTAACTTCTCTGACGACATTAATATAATTATTGTATATTATATAGAGCTTAGTTTGTAGATAAGCTAATTAATTTCTTATGATTAATTCTCTTTATCTTTCCCGTATGAAATATTATGTTTGTTAATTGTTTACTCTTTCCAAAGCTTAAACCCTAAAGTACAAAAGAGAAAAAAACTATAACTTAAAAGGAGTGGTGGTCGATGGAACTTTTTGACCAAAAGGAGATTATCAAAAGTCGATAGCGTCTGCTCTAATGAATCTACTATATGACTATTAATCGTGTGTTAATATGCATTGCTTAATTTGCATCTAAGCTTCACTGATTTTTTTTTTGATAAATCAAACCGATTGTCCCAATCCAAAACTGATCTTAAAATATATACAATAATATGATTACTGAATCGATGTTTAATTTGTGAAGTAGTTTTGTAACTTCTTTAATTCGAAAGAAAATAAAATTGAAAGAGGTTTAAAAGCGGATATTGAATCGAAATGGAGGTATATATAGATGTTTTAATTGTGGCCAAGTTAACGTATTTTATGGTTTTCTTGGCCATGTGATATTCTTATTCTTTTCTTCACTCTTATCCTTGAACCTACGTTCAGACCCCTTTAAACTCTTACGCCATAAAGGGAACATTTACCCGATTATATAGACTTGATATGTGGTTACTCGTTAATGTACTTATAATTATTACCTGGCAAGTCCCATGGTTCGCACTTGTAGAGGTCTACTTCAGGATAATCTCTAGCTCAATCTCTCGACCGTTGATCTTTCTTTTGAGATAGTATGTGATTAGCTCTTCATCCGTTGGGTGGAACCTAAAACCAGGAGGCAACGAGACCGGGGCCATGAATATCCTCGGGTGGCGATGAAATTGAGACCCCTTGATTGGTTTAATATCAGATCATTAATATAATCGAACAACAAGATCTAAGGAACGGTCTTGTTACGAGAAAAAATAACAAAACCGATCGTAGTGTGTGTAAGTAATTGAAAGGTATGATTGGGTAGTCTAGATAATAGATGATGAGACAAATAAGAGGAAAGACTGAGAACAAGAAAGAGAGAGAAGACAAATGTTTTGTGTTGTTGAGTAGGGCTCAAACGGTATAGGCTTATAAAGAAAGAGGAGAAAGAAAGAAATTCAATAAAAATACGAGAAGGGAATAACAAAAGGGAGTATGCCACCTTCGTTATAAAATATGGAGCTAATAATATAAAGTTATAAAGAAAATTCCAATTGTCTCTTCTCTTTTTGTTCTTTCTTACACATTTTCTGATTCTCAACATCGTTCTCTTCAAGTATGACGAATTAGGTTGGAAGAAACTAAAAGCTTTTGTGTTTTTATTAGCTCAACGTATATAAACATAATTAGACAAACTGAGTTTTTTTTTGTCTAAAATGTTTCAAAATGACAAGCAAATTGCAAGTGAAAAACTTACAAAGACTATTCGTTATAAATTATATACATTTCTAACTTGTTTTTCCAATGTTTAATGGTTTTGGCCGCCTTGGGCTACTATACCAGTAAAGTTTAAAATACATATATAGTTTTAAATAAAATTATGATTTAATTTATAAACTTTGTAACAGTGATACTATTTATATGAAATGACAATAGTGTATTAGACTATATATAAACATGTCTTAACTAAAACCGGGTTAATAATAAAAAATAGTTGGTAAAATAATGCCAAAATAAAATCAGTGTTTCTTGATCAAAGTGGTCTCCTAGGGTATTCCATCCTTCTTCAAGTGTGGTCGGTTAGGAATAATGGAATGTATCCACGTGGCGGCCCGTCACTGGATGCATGGGGAACGAATCTTGGGTTAACCAATAGAAACTGGTTTCAGATCTTTATGTCTGGCGGCGCTTCTAACTGAAATTGTCTCTTTATGATTGTATATGGTCTCCTTTGTATCTCCACTTGCTAATCCTTTCGTTATTTCGTGATTGCCGCCCATCTATATACATATTTTACTCGCTTTTTTGTTACCGATCCCGAACTGAATCCTAAACCAATCCCAATGTGGAGCAATTAATCTTATGAACTAAAAGGTAACTAAACGAAATCGTGTTTCTTTTAGTTACTTCAATTCTGTTTTGTTGCGCACTTCATAGAGAACATGTTGCATTAGTAAAGCGCATGTGTATTAGTAAAGCGTATCGCAGTTTAGCTCCTTTAATTTCTAACGTGAATTTCTAGGTAATTTAGCTCTGATCTCGCATCATCGGTTGAAATATGGTAATTGGTTACTAGTGTCCCAACTAGGCTATACTCAAGAAAACCTCATTGCTATCTCCACTCATCCGTCCTACATGATAATTGTTCTTGTCATTTACTCATTTGGTTAATCTTCCCATTACTTGCTCGCCACCAATTCTTTATTTTCCAAGCTCTTTTAAAAAAAAGATCATGAACCTTTTCTTTTTATCAACAAAAAAAAATCATGAACCTTGATTATATCTTTCTGATATTTTTTTCGAGAAAAAAGAAAAAAATCATATCTTTCTGATATTGTATTATTCACCATAAGTTTGTTTTAGACTGAATAGATTAATGTTTTGTCAGCAATATTCATCATAAGTTCCTTTCTGTCTTTTTTTTCATCATAATATTCATCATAAGTTCCTTTCTGTCTATTTCTAGTTTTGAAAACTATTTATTTGATATCTTTCCGCAAACAATATTCATGGATTTAATATGAAATTATGAATTACACCAAGCGCGTGAGAATGAGACATTCAAGCTAGTTCATAAGCATGTAACATCTAGACGGCAGCAATCATGTTTTGTTTTTTCAGTTACAAAAAAAAACATGATAGTGATAATATACACACGCATATATATATACACATAATGTTCATGCATAGACCATGCATGAATCTTAAACTTAGACACCGTATATGTTTTTTCTTAGGTAAAGAGTGTACAAGCTGGGAACGGAGTGGGAAGTCCACATGGTAGATCATGTGGGTCCAACTTGGCTCATGTGAATAAATCCTTGGAGGCATTGATGGGCCAACCCCAGCATCATTTCTCAGCTTTTCCCATCACCATCATCAACTTTTCTGTCATTATTCAAATTCCATATTCCAGATCTACTGCCATTAGCATATAACACTCACATATAATAACAAATTAGGCATACCCTTCTTTACACTTTTCCCTCACATGAATCCATCTTTTTGTTCTTTACTTATTCATTTATCGGTTCACACATCTAAAAATTTGTTATAGGTTTTGTTCCTATATGTACATATATACATTATATACTAAAAAATACAACGGAAAACAAAAATATATACGAACAGAAGAATTACCATACTTTTTCTTAACATGATCGATACGACAATATAATGCAAGTTTGGTTTGGTAGTCGGTAAATTTTTTGAAACTGTGAGATAGAAAATTTGTTTTCTTCTATGAATTTTTAAAGCTATAGATGCACTTATTATAAAAAGGTTTTGAGATGGATAAATTTTACATTAAAAATAATCATCACAACCAGTACATAGAGAGTCAGTTCAAAAAAAAAAACCAGTACATAGAGAGATGAAGACATTTTCTTGGGTAAACTAAGAGATGAAGACTTAATAATCACTGTGATTTATTCATGATAAGATTATAAGAATGATTTGCATGCGAGAGATCAAGCTACCTGGTAAATTTCAATACCAGCAGTATATGTACTATACATGGTGGGTAAATTAAAACTGTAGTTTTATTTCTTTTGTTGCTAAGTACACAGTACCGGCCCAGCATCACCAGGCGCCTAAAGCCCAAATAGCTCATACTTACATGTAAAAATAAATTGTCTTTTAGATGCTACCTTGAAGAGTCGAACCCAGCACTTTACTAACACTGATTTCTCACGAAACCACTACACTACAGTCAATTGTTTGTCTTTTGGCGCCCTGTAAATTTCTAATATTATTTGGCGCATAAAGCAAGGGTTTTATCAGCTTTAGCCCAGGGCCGAGTACATTATCGCGAAAGATATTTATCTAATCCAACTAAGAATGATAGTTTACCGTTTACAACACATGAATCTTGCTATCTAATCCAAGTATACAATGTATGAGTTATCACATAGCAGCCCAACGTATTTTGTTTGATGTTTTAATTTCATAAAAAACATAAAAATAATAAATCATTTATTATAGTTTTAGGATTGTTATTACTGTATTTGTTGTGTCAGATTTATTATAATTAAGAACTCGTTTTCACATATAAGTTTCAGCTAATATTTTAATTTATAATCATGGTACATTGATGATTTTTTATCAATTTTACACGTAGGTCTACTGAAAATATTTATACCTAAAAAATTTAAGCCCAAGTGAGAATTATACACTTTATTATGTACTAATTTTTTATTTTATTAAACTTATAAAAATGAATTAGAAAAATTCTACATAGTAAAAACTAAAAACAAAAAAGCAATAAAATGACGATGAAATTGGATAAAAAATGCATATAAAGATCACTTATGGTGACAATAATAATAATCTATTTTATGTCCAAACATAAAAATATATATCAAACATGTGATGATTCCATATAAATACCATTCACGACAACATCCTAATTTTTTTATTTAGCATCCTATTTGTCATCAAATTCTTTTTAGTATTTCAAAAAAATAAATTGCTATCAGATAATTATATATATATAAATATATATTGAACTATTTTAAAATTAATATATTTACAATTCATATCAATACTATTTTTACACTTCTTTTGTTAATAAAATAATTTTATTATCAGGTCCAACATGAAATTCTCTCTTTAAATATTATCAAATACCTTTTTACAATTTTCTTATGGTTAGAACTTAAAAATATGATACAAATTTCTTTTGTTTAGGATCTGTTTTTTAAAAAGGAAACCAACTATCAAATAATATTTTACAGTTTTTAGGGTTTTAAAAAAGTAAATTTTAATATTACATATTTTTAAAATTATATTTTGTCTAGGATTTTAGAAAATAAAATTACTATTAAATCATTATTTCCACTTAATATTAACTTTTTAAAAAGTTGCTACTTTCAGATTTCGTATTTCAACATCAACAATATTTTTACAATTTCTCTTTGTTAATTAATTAATATTTAGTATCATGTTTATCTTTAAATTATAAAAGAAAAAATTACTACTATTTTTAAATTTTCTTTGGTAGATTTAAAATAAATATAGTTAAAAAGGAATTTTCTTTTTTACAAATGACTTTGATTTAAGATTTTAAGAAAAATAAGTTGTTTTCACATAATGACATGTTTTTATTGACATATTTAGAATCTAATTTTTTATTGACACATTTCACAATCATATAGAAATTATTTTTAATTTTTTATTGACACATTTCACAATCACATTTCACAAGCTTTTAAAAAGGATTATTACTGATTTTATAGTTAGTTTTTCTTTATGATTTTTATTAAATAATTTCTTGTGATTGTAAGATCTTATAATTGTTCTTGTTAAAGATTTAAAAAAGCTTGATATTTTTTCTTTAATAGCTTTAAAACAAAAATTAATTTTATTTTTTTTAAAATACTTTTAGATAGCTTTTAACAAGTATTATTTCTGTTTAGAATTTAAAAAACTAAAGTTACTATCAAATATTTTTAACAATATATAATTGTTAAAGAATTTGTACTATAAATTTTCCTTTTCGACAATCTTACAAAGAACAGTAAGAAAGTATTTTTGTATAAATATTTTTTATAATAGTATCATATTTTTAACATATGTAACAATTTTAACAAATGATTATGTTAATTAGCAATTAATAATTTGGAGAACCAAACTTTATATAATAAGATTTTTCGTTTTAACAATTTTTTTTTGTCAATTTAACATTTTTACTGTTTTTACATAATGATCACCCGAGTTTTAGACTGCAAACCAAACCGGAAAGATATTCGTATCGCGCTCACTATAAAAACGACGCCGTTTAACCACAAAAACCTCCCACGTTCTCCAATCCCTGTCTCCCGTCTCCTCCGCAACACCCACAACCATGTTAGGCGGCGGTGATGTTCAAATCCTACGCGGTTACGAGCTCCGTCTCCTGCGCTGCACCGTGTCTTCACCACCGTCAGACTCTCCTCCCGAATCCCAATCCGAAACCCACCCACACGACTCTCTCATAAACTCCCTCTTGTCCCTAATCGAGTCCGGAGACTACCTCAGAGCTCTAGACTCCGACGCTGCTAGGCTTATACTAGGCGATGCCGAGTCGGACCTGGTCGACTCGGTTGATTCGGCCGAGCGAGTTTACTCCGAGCTTCTTCACAGAGTCGAGTCCTTCGTGGCCGCGAACGATTCGTCGGATGAAATCGGCAAGGCTCGCCGTGCCGTTATGGTGATGTGCTTAGCGATCGCTGCTGCTCTTTGGTTCACTCGTTGCAATTTGACCGGGTAAGTTGTTTCGTTATTGCAAAACTCAAACTTTACTAATCACTTGTCGGTTATTACAAAACTCCAACGAGTCTTTTTGTATTGTCTTTTTATTTATTTATTTATTTGAACACCAGTCTTATTGTTTTGTCTTAATCAACTTGTTAGGCCGACCGATGGATCAACGAAGTGTTCGTTGCCGTTTAAAGTATCAAAAAGTAAGGAACTTGGTGAATGGGAGAACTGGGCAAAGATTCAGCTCATGTCCGCAGGCTCTGACTTGCTCGGCAAGTTTTCTAATCTCCAGGTTACTTACTATATATTATCATTATGAGCCCTCTTTTAAAAGTAGTAGTTTTGGTCTTTGTTTTGCAAGTGAACTCTACCTAAAACCCATCCTACTTTTCTTTTTCTCCTGCAGCACTTAGTGTTTGCTAGAATGCTGCTGTTAAAGTTGAAAGATTTGTTGTTCGAGACAACTGCTACCGAGACATTTGAACTAAGGAGTGTTTCGTGGTGGATTGTCAGAGTCTTACTTATCCATCAAAGAGTTCTACACGAGCGATCTTCTTCTTTGTTTGATATGTTGCAAGTCTATATGGCTGAAGCTTTAGACCATTTTGGAGGCTTGGAGAAAGTTGAAAGCTATTGGGATGACAAGCTGCTGGAAGGGGAAGTTTCATCCATAACTTCAACCATCCATCTGGAAGCTTTTGTATTGCAATATATTTATGGAAGGATTGATCCCTGTCGGTAAGTTATCGTTGAGATAGCATCGTCCTTGCCTACTTCTTATACATGTTTATAGTTGAAAGCTATTGGGCTACTTCTAGTGCTATCTTATTATATTGGTATTGATTCGGAGTAAAATTGTCAGGTTGCAGCTTGAATCTGCTAAAGCAGCATCAAAGCTGGAGCTCTCTGTTAGTGGGGCTTTTGGATTCCGTACTATTCACCAAGTAAGCTATGAGGTTTATTTATTTATTTATTTATTTTGCTATATGTATTGAAATTTGTTATTCTAAGCACCTCTGGTCTTTGTTGTAGGTAGAGCCAAAGGCACAAATGGTATTGGTAGCGAATACTAGCTCATCCAATGGGAACGTGAGGCTGGCCACTGAGAAAGCTGATGTTGGATCTTATTATGAAGCTTGGGGAGGTGAAGCTCCTGAAGTATACATGACTCCCAGACTAGTGAACGATGAGAGTGAAGCTGGCAAAGATTCTGTGACCTTAAAACCAGTCGAACAAGCAATGGTTTTGGCTCAGTGCCTTTTAATTGAGAAGGCTAGTCGGAACGATGAGATGCAAAGTAAGTAAACCCAAATTCAAGTGCCTTTAAGACGTTTAGAGTTTATGTTCTGTAGAGAGAGAGAATAATAGTAACAACTTTGCCTAGTAAATTAAGTTACCAGACATAAGTTGTGACTGCAATTAAAACATGCCTAAAAGAAGATGTCTGCTCATGCTTTTGTGTCTGAATTGAACTATGTCCTTTATTTTTATTTATATATTTTTTTACTTTTTTTCCCTGCAGGATGGGATATGGCTCCCTATATTGAGGCAATTGATTCTCAAAAGTCAACATATTTTACTGTAAGCTACACTCTTTTCAGTTATTTACTTATTTCAGTTGACCACTTTTTCAGTTATTTACTTATCATTTCGTCATTGCCAATTCAAGTTAAACGAACTGACTGACTTTTGTTTTTCGGACATGCTTATTAGCTAAGGTGTTTGTGTGACTTACTACGTGTTCGATGGGAATCAACTCGGAGTCGTACAAAGGGACGCGCCCTGGAGATGATGGATAAATTGGTATGTGTGCACTGTGCAGAGCATTGGCATTATCACATTAGTTTGTTCTTCTTTTTGCATTGTATTTCTCACTGGCTGAAACACTCTCTTAGTAGCATTATTTCATTCCTTGGCTTCCATTAGCTTAGCTGTGATAATCGTCCTTTTTATTAGGTTGAAGCTATCAACAAGAGCGAGCCTGGAGTATCAGAAAGGATCCCTTTATGCTTTGCAGTCCATCTTCCTACCATTCCTGCTTTGAGAAAGTAAGTTATTTTTAATGTCTTTTTGGTTTTACTTCTGTTCTGTCTTATGCACCGTACGGATTTAATTCTAACAGGGAATACGGTGAGCTTCTCGTGAGTTGCGGTTTGGTTGGGGAAGCAATCACAATATTTGAGAGCTTGGAATTGTGGGATAATCTAATTCACTGCTACTGGTAAACTAAGCTTCACTTTGTTTTTTCCCCTTTCCAATATGGCTTTTATGTTATGTCACTAAGCTTATTTATGCGATGTGAAACTTCAGCTTTCTGGGGAAGAAATCAGCGGCTGTGGATCTCATCAATGCGCAGCTTTTGGAAAGGCCAAATGACCCAAGATTATGGTATGTTAATCTTTTGATATTACCATCACTCTGCTCTTCCTAGTGTTCGTATATCTTATTAAATAGTCTATTTCTGTATTAGATATTTCTATAACCTTTGTTTATATTACAAAGTTTATTAAGTTGGTTTGATGCTTAATATTTGTCCCAGGTGTTCACTTGGCGATGTTACGATTGATGACTCCTGTTATGAAAAAGCCCTGGAGGTTTCAAATGATAAGTCAGTTCGTGCTAAGGTAGTTTGAGACACATGATTAAATAATCTTCTATGTTCTCTTTCAGTCAGTCCACGCTCTAATTATCTCTCCACCTTGTAGCGTGCTCTTGCTCGCAGCGCATACTATCGCGGTGATTTTGTGAAGTCGCAGATGCTGTGGTATGTTTGAACAATATGCTTCCGTTTTTTCTCTTCCTAGAGAGGAAATCGATTTATAATTTTTTAACCCTTTAGACTGATGTGCTTTTTGTGATGTCTCATCTTTTCCCCTACTTCAGGGAGGCTGCAATGGCCTTGAATTCTCTGTACCCGGATGGTTGGTTTGCTCTTGGTGCTGCTGCATTGAAGGTAATCATCATACTCCATGTTCTCCTATAGTTGAGTAGCAATATGTTTTCATTCCAGATGTCATTAAACAAGATATAAATTCTTGTCATTATCGTTGAGAGGGATACTAATTTAACATCGACATTATACCACAGGCCAGGGATGTTCAAAAAGCACTTGATGCATTCACTTTTGCTGTTCAACTTGATCCTGACAATGGAGAGGCCTGGAACAACATAGCTTGTCTGTAAGCACTTCAGTTTTCACGCATGCCTTACTATATATCACGTCACTGCTCACCTACTTTCTTTATCACATTTACTATGGATGATGCTGAATATAATTTATTGGTGCAGGCATATGATTAAAAATAAGAGCAAAGAATCATTCGTCGCTTTCAAAGAAGCGCTTAAATTCAAGTATCTCTCTTTCCCTTACCATTTATAACTCGAGTTGAGAAATTGATAGTGTTAGTAACTACAAAACACCGTGTATCAACAGGCGAGACAGCTGGCAGATGTGGGAGAACTTCAGCCATGTAGCTATGGATGTGGGAAATATTGATCAGGTAGATGCAGCTAAACCACTTAAGATTTAAAATTCAGCACTTTGTATAAATGACTTAACTAGTAGTTCTCCCTATATCTGTTTGATGCAGCTATATGAGTTGATTCATCTGTGTGTGTTTTTCTTTCAGACCTTTGAAGCTATACAACAGATACTGAGAATGAGCAAAAACAAGAGGATTGATGTTGTTTTATTAGACCGCATAATGACAGAGTTAGAAAATAGGGATTCAGTATGCAAGTCAGCATCTTCATCGGTTGAATCAGTAGAAACAGAACCGTGTGCTGCAACACCAGCTGAAACTCAACGTCAGTTAGAGTTGCTTGGGAAAATTATTCAGCAGGTTAGCAAACTATTTTGATAACTAGTATGTATCTTTGTATCGTCTCAGAGTCTAAGTTTTCCTTTACCTGATTCTTGCTTGTGGATATTCTCTCTTATAGATTGTCCGGACAGAAAATACATCTGAAATTTGGGGATTGTATGCAAGATGGAGTAGAATCAAAGGAGATCTTATGGTATGCAGCGAGGCACTGTTGAAGCAAGTGCGATCATATCAGGTATTAATGTCATTTATTAATAGTAGTCGCTCTTTTGATCTGTGAGCAGCATTCTCAGTTCCAATCTGATGATATCTCTCTCTCACAGGGATCAGAAGTGTGGAAAGACAAAGAGCGTTTCAAGTTGTTTGCAAGAGCATCATTGGAACTTTGCAGAGTCTACATGGAGATCTCAGTGTCCACAGCAAGCAGCAGAGAACTCTTTAGTGCTGAGATGCATTTGAAGAACACAATCAAACAAGTACAAACCAAACTGATCATTTATTAATGCACACAATACTTAATAAGCTTTATGAGAATAAAGGGTGACATGTGTGTGCGTGTGTGTAGGCCACAGTGAGCTTCTCGGAGAGTGAGGAATTGAAGGAGCTTGAAAGTTGTCTTGAGGAGGTGAGAGATGTTATGCAGAAGAGTGAAGAGACTACGAATAAAAAAACATGAAAGAAGAAAAGACTTGTCAACTATATAGATAGGTTAGTCCCTGGTTCCTGAGTGTTTGTAACATTTAATCATTTTTCTTGTTTGTGTCAAAGACGATTTTGAGATCATTACATAATGGTTCTTATAGCATAAAGATACTTGGGACGATCTAGATTAACAGAAAAAAATAAAAGTGTTTTACAGTTACAGTTTATGCAGAAATTTTAGCCTAAACAACAAACAACACTATTGATGAACATTAAGAAGTTGAATGAATATTGAATTGAACGACTTTGGTACCTGAGAAAAGAATCTGGTTACAAGGAGAGGCGAATCTCTTCTTGTTCTGCTTCTATAACCATCTTTCTGTTCTTGCAAGGACCAAATCCTCTTGAACTTGACTCAGAGGCTGCTCTTCTGAGCTCAGAAAATGCAGACCTCTCGCTAGGTTTAAACTCCCATTGACATACCATTCTCTCGGGTTCTGAGCTCTTATCCGTGTGCCCTGTATCATCCACCGAACCGGTGTTTGATCCAGTCGATGATCCTTCATTTTGGAAGGCCTTTTCTGAAACTAAGCATCTATTTTCCATCACTTCTTGCTTAGGAGGGGCTTGTATCCAACAGCTCAAGAGTTCTTCTTGTGGGTTTGTTATCATGGAGAGTTTCTGTGGTAATGGCTGCATCGGTGACTTGCAATAAGCTGTTGAAGTTGTTAGAGAAGAGGACATGTCTGAATCAGCAGATACCAAAACTATCTTCCCAAAGAGTTTAAGGCTTTGCTTTGTTGGTTCGCTCTCTCTAGGAAACAACTCCAGCTTCTGTACAAATTGATCAAACCTAAAGATATTAGAAATTAAGCCTATAAATTTCTAATTCTTTTAAAAATAAATTTGAAAGTCATTGTTAAACTATCACACTCTTATCCCCTTATTTTGAAGGGGTACCCTTTTAAATGAGATTTCTACATTATTATATATTACTATATATAACAAAACAATAAAAGTTCTAATAGTAACTTTAAACGAGTTCCACATACTTTCAGCTATTTCTTTATTTGGTGACGAACACATACATTCTTTTGCTGGTGTTAACAATGAAAATCCGATTAAAAATTTAGATAAATTTACTGAATAACCTCCCATATATACAAACTTTATGTATAGCGTTCAGATTGATGTTGTAACTGTGTTACAGATTTTTGTATACACACATCATCAAATTTATACGGTATGTTTGCATGTTTTTTGGAAGTGAGCGTTATACATACATATGTTCGGTCTAACTTATTTAAGGTCCACTAAACAATTAAGGCATTTGGTGAAAATCAACTTTGGTGCTGCTTTAGTTGCTAAAAGCACAAACACCAAACCACATGATAAAAATCTACAGTGTTTTATGTAAACCCTTCAATTTCTTAGTGACCTTTTCTTGAGTGTATATTAAACACCTTGAATTTGAAAAAGATATATCTACTAAAACACACAACAAATATGATACCTTAATAAAAATAATATTAAAGACTATATAAGGATAATAAAAATTGAGTCGTATCACGTAATCCCCTTTATTCTCTTTTAGTGATTCTGTATTACATCGTCTTCCCAGATAATCATCAAAAGAAATCTCATTTAAGCTACCCCCTAAATCTATTTAGAGCTGCGAAAAAAATCTAAATCCAAAGAATCGAAACGAACACGATCTAAAAAAATAGTATCGAACTTGAACCAAAATAGATTAAATATCCGAACGGATTCAAAATTTTGGTATTTAGAGAACCGAAACCAAACTCGACACGAACCGAAATTTTCTGGGTACCAAAAATGTATTCGAAATAGGTTTATATACTTAAATATATTAATTATTTTAGATTTAATATATATTAAAAAAATCCAAAACATATAAGTTACTTTAAGTTGTCCAAAATACTTGAAAATATAAATAGTCAAAAGTAAACGTATAAAATAGCTAAAGTATAGTCAAAACACCAAAAATACTTAAAATATTAATTGATTTTCTATCTAAATATTCAAACCAAACAAATTTATATGTTAAGTTTAAGTATTTTGACATGTGTTATATAAATTTATATGTAATATATTATCTTGTTTATAAATTTTGAGAAATATTAGGTATATAGTGAATTTTCAAAATTTAAAAATAATGTAAATTAGATATCTGAAATAGAACCGAACTGAACTAAACCCAAATCAAATTTATAAATACCTGATTAAGACTGAAATCTTTGAATCTAAAAATTCAAAATTCAAATAGACTCGGATCGAACCCGATTGAATATCTGAACATCCACCCCTAACTCTATCAACAAAGTCAATCAATTTTAAGATTAGACTATTTAGTTTTTGTCTGTTTGTAAACCATAATATAAAAAGATCAGGGTTATATCAAACCTAAAAATCGGTTCAATATCTTTCTCATGTTGATAGATCTCTCACCTCTAATCTTATATTTGATATATTTTCTCTAGTATATTACTTTAGTGTCCTATCTTTTTATCAATCGTTGGAATTTGTCATTTAAATTTTAAAATGTCTAACAAAACATGTAACAGCAATGTAAAGCATTATAAATAAAAAACAATTCTCTTAAAAAAATTATTATTTTAAGTTTTGTCAAAAAAAAAATAGTTTTTAAGAAGAAAAATGATCAAAAATTTTCATTAAACAGACAAAATACCCTAATATTCTAGATATATAAATATAAATAATTTTTGTAAATTAAAATATATGTTTTTATAGTTTCGAATTATACAAGTCTGAAAAAAAATTTTGAGTTTTTTTTCAAATTTTTTTTTACATTTTCAAAACCTATTTTCTAATAATTCTGAATTTCATTTTTTAGATACAAAACAATGTTCTAATGTTTGTCAATTAATATATTAGGGATTAAGCATTATTTAAGGTATAGGTTTATAAACTTTTAATTAAATAAATTTTCCTTGTTAATTTTTTTTTGTTTTAAGTTTTTTTTTGGGTGGGAGGAACAACCCTAAAAGGCAAGAGGGCACGACCGGCTCCCTTCAATTGGTCTTTTTCTTCTTTGTTTTCGCGTGCTCTTCCTTCTCCGATCGACCATGCTAGAATCCCAGATGATATCGCCAGACGCTGGATCTGTTGTTGGTAGGATCTCCGTGCTTTCACAATCGGTAATCAAGAGGCTGCCAATGAAACGCTCAATCAGTGAGGGCGATTTGTCCTCCTCGTCGAAGAAGAAGAAGAGGAAGACGAAGCACCATGAATCTGAAGATCTCGGGTCCGATTTGGCTCCACCACCCATCAGATGCTCAATCAGCGATGGGGATATCATCACGAGGAAGGAGACGGACACAGACGATGACGCTGAATATCCAATCGATGATGTTAATTTGGCATCGGCTATGGTGAATCCACCATACTCAATTAGTGACGATGAGGACGACGATCCTCCGAATATCTCCACCCCTGCTGTGCGAGTTTTCAATCTCAACTTCTGCCATAATAAACGTATTTTGTCTATTCAAAAAAAAAAACTCTTTTCTTCGATTCTTATGTGTTTGTGGGCTTATTGGTTATCTTCATGTGTTTTTTTTTATTTTTGATATCTGTCAGCTGACCCCAAAGTCTACGTGGACGAGGCTTGGATACTTCTAAAGCCAGCTCTCACAAGCATCTTACATGAAGAAGACGACCTAGACCGTTTCAGCTTCGCTACGATTAACCATGTATCTTCTTGTTGTTTCCCTTACTTGATTATTATTATTATTATTATTATTATTATTATTATTATTATTATTATTATTATTCATTCGGTTCGTTCTTAATAGCTATCTATCTGCACAGGCTGCTGCTAAGACATGGTGGAATGAGTCATCAGGAGAAGCCTTTTCCAACCTGATTCTAGAGGTCTGTGGGACATATATTTCCACAACCCTGCAGTCTTTGGCAGTGCATTGCAATGATGATGATGATCCCTCTCGTCTCTTGCTTCTCTTGGAGAAATCTTGGCTGGATTTTCCTAAGAAATTAGAGCATATCTGTAGCATTGTTGGAGTTGGTGGAAAAAAATTGTGGGGTTTGGGTCTTAAGCTTTTACCCACAAAGCTCTTCTTGGTCCCTCAAATTTGTGACAAGGTTCGAACCATCATTCTGCATCTCATTACAGATCAAAGGTAACCTTTCTCCTATTGTCTTTTTTTTGTAGGCTTTGGATATTCCTGACTCTTTTTTCTTTCTTTCTTTCTCCAGATTAGGCAAGCCTGTTAACATGAGTCAGCTAAAGAATCTTATGGATATGTTTAGTGGGGATCCTTTCCGCAAATTGCGCTTCTTGGAGAAGCCTTTTCTTGACTCCACTGCTGAGTTTTATGCCGCAGAAGCAAAACAAGTCCTGGAACAGTCTTCTGACATTTCCCTGTATTTGAAACATATCAATGTACGTACCATTTCTTCTCTTTCTAATCTACATATTATAGGTTGTTTGTGTGAATGTATTTTCCCCTGAGTAGCTTCTTCTTTTTGCAGCGAAGGGTTGGTGAGGAGAAGAAAAAATGCAGAAGCCTCTCCCTTTTCTTTATATTCCAGGATGAGCTGCTTGAAGTTGTCTACAGGGAACTCCTGGGGGTTCATGCTTGTGCCATTCTTGAAAAGGTTCCTTTCCTCCTCCTTTGTGGTTCATGTTTTTGTTTCCAAGTTTGTCTAAGCATGTGTGGTTGGTTGGTTGCAGGGTTTCGAGAAGCTAATGGATGATAGACACTTTGAGGCCCTTCGTATCATGTATGATCTCTTCTCCCAGGCGGATTTAGTGCATCATATCAACGATGCCCTTAGCTCTTATATTTGTCAAACTGGAGAGAAGATTCTAGAAGAAGAAGGCTCGTCTCTGGCTGAGTTCAAGGCTCGCGTTGATAAGGTATGTTGTACATACTTTTCCGAAGATCCGTTGTTGGAGAAGACTGCCCAAAAGTCTTTTGAAGGACTTGGAATGTCTGTCGTTCCTCCTATGCTGGATGGTCCATTCGCCGAGGAAATGTTAGAGTCCGGGCCTCTTCCGACAAGTCACCGCTGTTTTTAACAAGGGTGTTTTTATTATGTCTACTAGTCCCCCATTAAGTAAGGAGAAATGCTACAAATTATTTTAATTATGTTGCTTTTGCTTATACACTGTTCCTTTATGGTGGTTGCTACGATTGAATATTTTAGGCTTTTGGATGCTTCTTTCATCTTTTTATTATCATTATTACGAATTGTTCACCTCTTAGAGCACTTCTACTTGTGGATGCGAATGTGTTTGGTAGTTTTATTTTTGAGTTTTTACACGCAATGTTTGGATATATGCTAAGTGCGGGTTGAGTCGTAGATGTAGGTCTAGCGATTTATCAAATCAAAACAATCTTGCAAAGAAAGTAGGGGTGGGCAAAAAACCCGAACCGAACCAACCAAACCGAAGTTAAACCGAACTAAACCAAACCATGCTCTTTATGTAACCCAATTGGTTCATGTTTTACTCAACCCGAACGGTTTGGTTTGGTTTGGGTTTAAACCGAACCAAACCGAACCAAACCGATAATCTAATATATATATAGTAGAAATATATATGATATATATATGTATTAACATATTGTAAATTTTAGTTAAAGTTTTGTTTTTTATTTTTTCATAACTTCCATATCTTAAAAAAAATTATAAATACGATTCAAATAATACTATTATATATAAAATCATGTAGCATAAGTGTTTATATTTTCGCTCTATCGTTTATGAGTTGATTATTTTTTAATAAAAGTATAAAACTGATGCCTTCATATTTTATAATCAATCCGAACTACACCGAACCAAAATAGACCATAATAATGTAAACCAAACTAAATCTAAACCAAACCGGACTGAACCGAACCGAACTAAACCCAAACCGAACCCAAACCAAAGCTACTTTGGTTTTAATTGGTTTGAGTTTTATAAAACCCAAATTACCCAAACCAAACCGAACCCTAAACTAAACCGAAATGCCCACCCCTAAAAGAAAGGTAGGAATGTTTTCTATTACTTGCCTTATCTATTAATGTATTTTTACTTAGCATTACAAAATAAGGAGAACCAAGAACACGGAGGAAGAAACACAAACAAACAATTAAGATAACAATACTTTCACAAAATTCATCACCAATATATTCCTGATTGTTAACAGTGACTTTGAATGAATGTAGGTAAAAAATGTTATCGAATTAACTTGCAGTTAAATAACCTAACAATTCCTTTCATTTTTAACGATGCAGGATTGGTACCACAACATAGTACCAATTGCTGTTATATCATAGAATTGATATATGAAATCACACAAATAAGGAGAAATTGGAAACTGTAATTAATTATCTAGATAAAAGGTATAATAATTATTCATTTTGATCAAGTTTTGACTAAATAGAAAATTACTAACCGACAAACTTATGAAATCTCAAATTTTATGACTTTATGGTAAATCTTAATTTAAAAATACAGATTCATATCATCCAAATAACAACACTAGTCTCACTAAAGGAAATGTACCCAATTTATATCCATACATATTATTTTGGGTTCAAAAGTTTAGCCACTAACAACTATCGATCTAAATATTTGGGTTCCTGCTTTTAAACTACAAAAATATTTAATATTTTTAGCAAAAAAAAAAAAAAAACTACAAAAATATTTTTTCATTATCCATACAAGTAGATGTTGTTTGGTTATATACATTATTCAACGAATAAATCATCTAAATCAAAATGCAAAACAAAAGTTGCTATAGGCTTATTTTTGGAGAAATACACACCGAAATCTTTTTTTAAGTATAAAATATATCACACTTTCATAACGTGTATTGGATGTTTATATTTGTACGCTTATCAATATAGGATGAACAAGTGGCTGATTTCAGATAATGCCAAAGCATAAAGATCATAAAAACAAAAACATATTGGTAACAAACATTAACCCAAAATATATATATATATATATAGGCCTGGGCATTCGGGTATTCTTTCGGATATGGATACTATTTATTCGGGTATCGATTTTTCGGATTTTTAAATATAGTCTCATTCCAGTATTACAAAAAACCGGGTCGGATTCGAGTCCGATCCTCCCGGATCCTGATGGGTTTGGGTATATCCAAAATAACCAAACTACTCATTTAACTCGGATATTTTATATCTAAACTACTCAAATTTATCTAAAATAACTCAAAAATCCGAAAATATTCAATTTATATTGTTCAAATTCGTTATTTTTTGTCCAAAAGTAACCATATATGTACTATTATTTGAGTGTTTCTATCCAAAACATTTATTTTTATCTATGAATACCTAAAATAACTAATATGTTTGATTTATAATTTTAATTTAGGTGTTAGTAATGTCATAAATATAATTTAAAATAATATTATATATATACCTATATATTTGGATATGTTCGGGTACTCATTCGGTTTTCGGTGCGGATCGGGTTCGGTTTCGATTTTTCGGATTTTTGAAAAATGGTCTTATTCGGATATTTAGGTAGGATCCAACCGGTCGGGTATCCTATTTTTCGGGTCGGCTCGGATAAATATTTCGGGTATGGATATTATGCCCAGCCCTATATATATATATATATATATATATATATAAAAATAAAAAAACAAAACTTGAACCGCCATGTAAAATATAATTTTATCCATAAGAAATATATGAAAGTTAATGTTCACTTCAACATCATGAATAAGATTTTACTTCAATACATTTACGAACAAAATCAGAAACTGAAGAGGAAAATAATTGCTGGCAAAAGCTGGAGAAATGTAGTATAAAACACAATAACTAAAAACAAAGCCAACTTCATCAAATCAGTTCAAAAAAATTTCAAGCTATTGTCGTAAGTTTGATCGTCTTAGAGCATTTCCAATGGCCAGCTTCATTTTTATTCTTTAAAATCTGAAGTTTTCAAAAAATTAAGCATCATGTTCTCCAATTGTTTGGTTTACTTCATATTTTCTTCAAAACAAAATATTATAAGTATATTATGTTACCACTTTATAATTAATTATTAATAAAACTTTATATTTTTTTCAAATTTTATGAATTTTATCTATCTGTTTTGTTTTAACATTAATCTGACTCAATTACTATTTATTATAAATTAAAAAATATTATATAATACAATTATTACACATAACATAAATACACAAACCAAATATTTTATAAAAACCACTAAATACATATATCTATTAAGTAATTAAAAATGTATTTTAAAACAAAAAATGAGCTTATTTTATTCTAAATTCTTCTAAATCGAACATAAAATTCTTAAAAGTTAATAACTTTATGTTCTTCATTATTCAAATTCAATAAGATAAAAGTAATAATGTAGAATTTAAATTAATTGAATGATATTAACACTTTTAATATGTTTAAGTAAGAAATAACAATAAATAAAATTTAAGGATTAGTTTGTAATTAAAGAGTTCATCTTAAAAAATGAAGAACTGGACAATATTTTTTCAAATTTGAAAAAATACTATTCAATTCTTCAAAGTATGAAAAATGAAGAAAAAAATGAAGTACCAATAGAATACAAAATGAAGCAAAAAGTGGAAAATGAAGCCCCATTAGAAATGCTTTAAGACATTTTTTAAATTTTGTATTAAATATTTAAAAGTTATCAGAGATAAGACAATTTACATTAATAAAAATTAATAGTACACAACCCAGCGTATCACAACCAATAATTAAGCCAGCAAAAAAAAATCTATAGAAAAAAGGAACGATAGGAAAAAAATAACGAAAAGATAATTGATGCAGGAAGCTTAGAGTCCTTGTACCGGTAAGATTCAGCTAAGGTAATAAGGTGATTTGTGACAATACAGTGCGAGTTTGACTAGTTTGATCCTTAAAATTTAAGAATATGTGGTTTAGTAAGACGTTCATGGAAGGTTTCACTTCGTTCTTGAAGGTTATTCTTCATGATTCACAAAAAGCGGTTCTTCTAGTCTTAGGATACGCATCAAATATTCAGTGTAATATTAGCATAATCTGATTAAGAAGTTTATTTGTAAATAAGTTGTTTTAACTTTTAATTATAAGTTACTGAAGCATGATAAGTGTGATACTAAATGAAATTGATTTGAATGTTAAGCTAATTAAGGGATGCCATAGTTAATGTCCTTTCGGTCATGTAGACATTGGGTCCTGTGGATCTTCAGATCGTGTGGACCATAGGGTCTCATGGACCTTCGAGTCCAAAATGTACAAGTGGCTAGCTACTAAGAAAATGGCTAGGTGATAAAACATGGAATGCTATAATCTGAACTTAGAATTAATGGAAAAAAAAATTCATTGACCAAATATATATACATCTTTCCTAAACTGACTCTTGAACATATACATCTTTCTTGTAATTTTCCTTTATAAAGTTTTTTTTCTTTCCTTTGGCCCAAACTAACACATGTGAATGTATGTGGATACTGATCAATAATATTAGTTTGTTCAATAAAAATTTTGATAATCACGACGCTAGTTACAATTGCAAAAAAAGATATTATTTCGATATAATTTCTGTTTATAGTTCATTTGTTTCAGATCATAATATGTTCAAGAGTCAGTTTAGTCTCGGCCGCAAGATTAAAAATAGTGCCAAGATGTTCTGTCCCGCGAGACATGTAGCGTAAGCTATGTGTAAGCGTGTAACTAACTACTCTTTATCATACTCCTACGAAAGTCAAGATCGTCGTGTCACTTTCGAGAGTATGTATTATAGTTCACTTCTTCTTACCCATCGCCAACTAAATATTTAATCTTCAAACATATTGGTAAAACAAACAAAAGTATGTATATATATTTCTTATCCAAAAGTAATCATATTTATTTGTTCATTTGGCATGAGATAGTCAAGATTCTGTTTTGTTTTTACATCTTTGACTAAAATACAATTAATAGTAGGCATTACAGGCTTGACTGTTTTTGTTACGCGTTTGTATGTTTGTTTACGTTTGTATACTGTGATTATTTCCAAGGAATTCAAATCAAAGAAAGATTTGTCTCTGCGTTTGATAATGTATATACGTTTTTTGTTTAATAATGATAATTGGAAAATAAACAAATCTCATGTTTTTAAAAGCTATATGAAATTACATTCTAAAAGTATAATTACAAACAAGAAAAATATTTGTATTTAATACAAAAAATACTTAAAACTTTACAAGATCAATTAACAACTATACATGGTATATGAAAAAGGAACTGTGAACTTAAGTGAACGACAAATGTGTATATATAACTCCCTATATAACTCTATCGACAACAAACGAAAATTATAAAATTAATTTTTTTCTTTAATTTTTTTCTTTTTCTCAGTCTTGACTATTCAGGAAACGGCCATGATTCCGAACACGCTTGCCTGCAAAACGGAGGATTAGAAAATTATCAGACTAGCCAAACCGTTGATTTATGCTTGATGTGACTTCAATTTATACAGAAAAAAACAAACCCATGTGAAAGAATCTTACTCTATGATTTCCTTCCAATAAGAATCACCTGCTTCATCATCAATAGTGTCACACCATGGCTGATGGTAATCTTGTGTGAACGACGAGTTTGATGATGAAGGGTTAGAAGTATCATGACGATGAACGATGTCTTTGTTCTTGATCGTCATCTGGCTTTGTTTAGTTTCCTCAGGAGATGCCGCAACCAATAGAGGGAGCGAGTTATGATTATCTTGAACATCCATTTGCATCAGGGAATGAAAAGAATCCAAAGGCTGGTCAACTATTTGGTTTTCTACCATCATTTTCTCGTCGTGGTTAGGCCAAGAAAGTGAGAGACGCTTTGAGGTTGACCAAAAAGACTTTGGTTCTCTAAGTAAGAAGATGGCCGAAGAGATTGTTATTGGTCTGCATGGTTAATGGAGAATAACATGGCATGTTGTTGTTATTGGTGCTAAGGACTTGAATCATATTGTGTAATATTTGGGCTTTGGCAATAGTTGTTGCATCCAGTTGCACATTTTGATTGAGATTCATGAGGTTGTTGAAATTTGCGGCGGCGATAAGTTGTGGGAGAGCGGCTAACACGTTTAGATGGTCGGTTCGAGGCCTATGTGTCACCGGATCAATTCCCATTTGAAGAAGTTTCTTTCTCAAATGTGTGTTCCAATAGTTTTTGATTTCATTGTCCGTTCTTCCAGGAAGATTACTAGCTATCGACGACCACCTTTCAAAAACATGAAACGAAATATAAAACTAATGAAACTGATGTCATCCTAGTGGATTAGTCTAAGATAAATACATAATATTGATTTACTTTAATTATAGAAATATAAATTAGTTTTTCTTTTGTAACTGATTAAAAGATTATTAGTTTCAAGATTGAAAAACGATCACATACGTCTGACGAGACAATACGTATGCAGCTAGAGAAAAACAGTGTAGTAGGTGTTTCAATTATATTATTTAATCCATAACCATGTACTAATATTTTAGTTCATCATATATTTATTATAAATATATCATACTATTGGTTAAAATTATACATATATCATCATCCTAGCTCGTTTCACACAATTACTCTTAGACCATGTACTTATATAGTACGTATATCACTAAGAAATATTTAATTGAAGGACATTTAATTTCGTGAACTAATTAATGAACTAATGAGTAAAAAAGAGTATTTGGTTACTTGTTTCCAAGAAGCGAATGGAGGTTGATGATGGTTTCTTCTTCCTCCTCAGTGAAATTCCCCCTCTTGATATCAGGTCTCAAGTAGTTGGTCCATCTCAATCTACAACTCTTTCCACATCGGTTTAAACCAGCCTGCTTAGGAAGAGCTCTCCAGCTTCCATGGCCGTGTTTTTGAATGTGATCGACCAGTAATTCATCCTCTTCTTGTGTCCATGGTCCTTTCTTTAGCCCATTCTCATCGCAACAAGGTGATCTCCCCATCTTTGCTATAACACAAATGTTAAAATTACTTAGGAAATATTCTTGAATAAAATTTCGAAAATTTAGCAATAGGTCAAGCTAAGATATAAGTGAGAAGAAAATACGCTTTTGACCCCTAATAGCATTCATGATTAGATATGAGCTTGTTAACGTTGCATGCAGAAACATACGTACACAGGTAAAATAACATATGTTTTTGTATGTATGTAAATATGTATTTCCGAACCTGTTGAAGATAACTTAGAACTCACAAGGGAGAAAGGTTTTGAGGCTAAGTGTGTGTATGTGTGTCTGGTTTTTGCGCTTTATATAGGGTATTTGTGTCTCGTGTCTTGCATCTTGTCGGAACGAGAAGATCTTAGTTTAGCTTTTGACTTTGATGGCCCCTTACGAAAATACCCTTTGTGGAAACTTATAATATTATTTTTTGTAAGAAGAAGAAATAGAAAGGAAGAGAAGAAGATGATCAAGTTTGTGAAGCAATGTAGGTACACAAAAGTTGCTACAACTAATCCCATATGTTGACAAAAGACAGTTTCTGAGGCCTTTAAAGAATTCTAATGTATACAAGGAAAATCAATTAAGTATCACGACATGAATATGAAAAATTATCATTTTGATAATATGAAAAATTGTCATAGCAATGAAATATGTGTATTTTAAAAAATAATATATATATATATATATATATATATATATATATATATATATATATATATATATATGTGTGTGTGTGTGTGTGTCTTTAAAAGATAAAAACACCTTCACTTTTTTCTACATGGAGTAAAAATGGTAGTCGTTCTATGACTTATGAAACGACATATATATAGGCTTAATTAATATTAATGATACTGGTCCATTTGATTTGTATTTTTTTTTCTATCGAAGATTTGTAATTTAAATATTCCATTTTGTAATATTTTTAAATGTCAAGAGTCTGTCATCTCCCTTTCAGAATATACATGAAACCGATTCGTACCAACATATATAATTAGGCTTTCCACGTGGAGACGTTGAGTGATTTTATTTAGTTAGCAGACATTCAATTATTATTGTATAATTATAGTATTGAATATCTATATATATATTACAAAAGTTTGCATGGAACAGTGTCTACGACAGTACGCAGCACTAGTCATTACTCAACAAATGATTCACACCATGCCACGTTTTCTTTTTTTTTGCCATCTATAGATTTTATTAACAAATGGGACAAGCCCAAACTGAGACAAGCCCATAACCAAAAAAACATACAAACCTAAACAAGGCAAACTGAACAACGAAATGGGCCTAAACAGAAGCCCATCAACAAAAAAAACGGCGACATTCATCCACGCGTCTGAGATCGATGTTCAAACTGCCCGCGTGTCCGCCTCCAAACACCCCGCAGCACACACGTCCATCCATCTTCACATCGAAACCAGAGACGCCGGTGAAGGCCTCCGGTCACCGGTTCCCGTCTTCCAACCAGATCCAAATCGGAGACTCTACTCCGTCATCAGTGCCGACGAAAACCCACCTCCGACAACAAATCGAAGGTATAGGATTCCCTCAGCTCGTAAACTTTCGGCTAAAGACCGCCGTTAAAAGAACGACGCGTCACCGGAGCACTCGATTGGCATGCGTTCATCACGCATCCAACTTCATCACCACCACACCTTCCAGCGAAGAGCTTCACCGATTGAACTCGTGATTCTTCGAAACGCCAAGGAACCACCGAAAGCCGGCCGCCAGGAACAAATGATTCACACCATGCCACGTACTATAATAATACGTATGTTAAGAAACTTTATTGAAGTCATTATTGTTCATAATTGAATAGATCGTGTTCGGATCGATAAAACAGTTGGCAAAAATAATAAAGTTGCAATACATCTTAATTCGAAATGTAGAGAATCTGTGTTTTATTATTTGTCCAATTATACGCCAGCTGTAACTACTTTCTGCTGAAATAATCACAAGAAAATGATTTGGATAAAGTAACATAGTGACTATTAAATTTTTTTCTCTAAAACTAACAACATTCTTTGTGAAGTAACGAATAATAATTTGACTTAAAATGTTTGTACTGAAATTTGTTAGACAAAACTACTGGCTAACCGTTTGATGTGAAAAAAAACTATTATCAAAAATTAAGTGGACGTTTAGTTTTTGATTAAAGTTAAAATACCAATCAGTAACTTTTCATCTTTTTGCGCAAATCAGTGAATAATATATTACACATTTTCCGTTGCATTTCATATAGGAGTAGTATATATCTAAGAAATGAACCAAACGTCTCGATATGGTAGTTGATTATTGGTGTAAATTTAGTTTTAAGCACATCAAGGCACGCAAACTCATACACCCCTGGGACCCGCGAAAACCCTAACTTCTGCTAACGACTAAACTAATTCTTATTCAATACTAACTCAATCGCTTTTTAGATGCTTCTACGTTTAAGTTTAATGGTCCACAAAATCTTTTTACGTGACTTTATTGTATATAAATATATTTTATGTCATCGGTTTTTAACAATATGTTTCGTTAGATCACGGTAATTTAATATCGTTTTAAACATACGATTTCGTACGTAACTATTTAGCCAATTGGTCAGAGAAACCAAACTTAATTAAATGTCATCGAAGTCTTTAGTCCATGGTAAAAAAAGAGAAAATAATCATATAATAGATGACAACGTTTGATCAGATTTTCTCACCCCATATTCAAAGCCTAAATAAGCATATGCATTATTCGTAAGGCGGAAGTTTCCAACTAATCGGCAGACAGCAATGCTACAGTTGATCTTCTTCTAACCAACACTTGTAGCTCGTCTTACGTTTACCCTTTAGGAGATAATCCATGCCTGAATGAATATACTGTTATTTTATTTACAATTGAATAAACTCATGCACGATGTTATACAAATTCTCTCATAAAACGTTTTAAAATCACCAAAAGAATCCAAAATTTTGGTCTTTAACTTATTCTAATGAAATACCATGCATATAAAGTATTATCTTTGTTTTGTTTTTACATCTACCATAACATATAAATATATTTTTTGCTATAGAATCTTAAACTTTAGAAAAATACTTAGCACAACAATCATACAGGGGGCATTCATTAGGTAAATTTTGATTGTCGTTTGTAATTATCTACATTTGTGTATGTTTTGTATATTATCCTTAATACTAGTATCCTACCCCTACTTCGTAGAGGAAAAGAAAATGATTAATATATAATATTAAACAGTATAATTTTTAGACAAAATATATGTACCCGATTCATGGTAATATCCAATGTATTTATATTTATAGACACAGACATATTATTCTTTCTGTATCAAAATATTTGATGTTAGTTTAAGACACAATTAATACGAAATACATTTTTTCTGAAAAGAATTATTAAAAATATAAACTAGAACAAAGTTAACCAATCATAATTTTTTTTTATAAAACATCATTGGTCATACGGTTTTCAACAAAACTAAAAACTAATATAAAAATATATCAACAAATCAGATATTTTGAAACATCAAAAACTCTCTAAATTAGAATAATAATGACATTCTCTTCTTTTTAGCCAAGCAAACTAATTAATAGTTATCTTATAAAATTTCAGTTTAATTTTCAATTCATTTCACTTGGTTGTAGAGTTTGTGTTAGCTTTTGTTATATTTCTCTAACAACAGTTTAGAGTTTTGGTTCATGTGAATCTATGATCATTATGCTTAAATATACATAAGCAGAGCGTAAATATTTTTATGCCGAATATTTCTTTTTGTTTGAAATGCAAATATGTTTGCAAAATTCAAGTTTCATCATATTACACTGAAGGTAAAGTATCAATTATGAATTTTATTTTTAAAATATAGTTAGTTAGTTATTTGGAGAGTATTTGTGAATGTTGAACGTGGTGGGGAGAAGAAGAAATGTCCACGAAGTGGCCAAAGAAAATATTTTAGTTTTGTCAAATAAATTTGTAGCCTTTTGAGTTTTTCGTATTCCATTTATTTATTTTTTAAAACTATTTTTATTTTTTAATCTATATTTCAAATTATGATTCGTTAGCCGACTTGTGTTTTAGTATATAAGGGATAACACAAACTAAATGTTCTGCATATTAATGTTTCAATTATGATGGTTATAATATCGTAATATATAAAGCGGAAAACGTAAACAATCAATCTAGACGTACGCTAACTTATTTATAATGTTCAAATTGACATTAGCTCAAAATTAGTTAAGGACAAGACTTGTTTAAGTACTTGAGTTTCTCCAAAAATCAACAAACCAACACCACGAAGTATTTATACACGTCACACATATGTTGAATTAAGAATAAAGTAAAATTTTCTATACATCTCAGTACACTCCTTTATATGACCCCTCTCTGACAAGAGAGAGTTTATTTTCTTGTGTATGAGTCAAACCTAACATCTTGAATAAAGACGAGACTCAACAATTTGCACGTTACATTGCCATGAATATTATGCAAAATTTTGTTTAAAAACCTAAAGTTTATGAGAAATAATATATTACTTTTACTGAGAGAAAGTTACGTATAACACCTACTTTGACATACAATGAATACATGTACAGTAGAGATTAGGATAAACTTAATTAAGCTGTCACAATGCCCCCCTTTTACCTTCCGCATTTACTTTTAGGTTTGGGATAAAAGTAAAACTACTACAAATGAAAGGAGTTGCTTAAAACGAAGACTTACATGTCAGAAAACGTTGTTAAGTCTTTGATTTACCTTCTCAGAGTCGTTTACCGTACGTAAAGTCAAATATAATGGGAAGGACTATTTCAGGAAGTATATAAAAAGTCAGAAAGTGAAAAGACTTAACACTAATTAACAGTGAAGCGTGAGGGACTTGAAGTTCGACGCAGTCAAAAAGGTTAATCAGATTCCTTTACGGGTTGATAATGTCTTCGAGGTAACCAGCACACACCCATGTACCAACCACTGTAATTAGATTTACAATGAAGAGCAATTGCTACTTATTGTTTTCTCTAACGAGTATAGTTATCAATAACAAAACTACTAACAATTCGACTGTCTAGTAGAACAACATATTTTCAGTAGAATCCTAAATGCATAACCGTTTCGTTCTTTTATACTCCAAATCCAATCCAGTAAACCATAATTTTTTTCAAGCCCACTAATCTTCGTATTCATTTTAGATAGGTTCATCTTTGAGACAAATCCCACATGACTTTTTTCTCTTCTGCTTACTGATGTAAACTCCACGTCAAGTCCTTGCTTCCTCATGTCTTGAGGTGTTCAAGTCATTTCCAAGCTGTCATCCATACCGTAACGTTTGTTCTACCATCGTCCTTGCTTCCTCATATTGAAGTTCAAGCAGATATTGATGATCCATTCTGAACTCACAAAAAACTCAGTTAACACAACTCTTCATCAATGAATATGATTTGATGGGGAAGCACTTTAATTATAACAGGAAATACACATGGGTAAGTATTTTTAGTAATGCTGACTAGAAAGTAGAAAGAACAACAAACAAACTTTTTTTTTTGCGAATTTGCTAATAGAGAAAATGAGTTTGAGAAGGTGGTCATTTTGTTCATTTTATATCAAATATTCAGCCTAATCGCTATGTTTCTAAAAAGGTGTGTTTGTGGCTGTTCGACCCGGATTTCGATACGGTTTCGGTTCTGTTTTTTTGGTTTTTTGTTATTTTGATTTATGAAAATTAACACCATATTAGAACCATATCTAATTTGGGTTGGTTCGGTTTATATACCATCAATTTTTGGTTTGTTCGGTTTTATACCAAAAACTCATAACTTTATTTATTTTTTATAAACAAAAATTTAGATTATATGATAGAAATCAGATTTATTAAAACATAAATATATATTCCTTAGTCTAAATTAAAAAATATAATATTTTCTATTTTATTTAAATATTAAAATGAGAGTAAGAAAATAATATTATGATATAATTATATTTTGGCAAAAGGAGTAATCAATAAAACCAAAAATAATCACAAAAGCATTCCGAAGATTGAGCCATGAGATGAACCTTTCTATATGCATTATGCTTTTATTTACTGTAATGTATAAACTCCGTTACTCTTTTATGACATGCTCGTATAAAAAATACGCGCGTAACGTAAAACGTATTACACGTGTAATTTTACTATTGGTTGGTATAAACCCACTTTCTCACCGAATCTCAAATAAGGATTTAACCGTTTTTGCCGCCTTAAATTACAGAGAAAGCGAGAGAGAGAGAGAGACAGATCACTCATGGCCGGCCTTAGGAGACGATCCGGAGAAACGAGAGATCGGAAGCGAGGACGGTGACCGGAGTGGAACCGGACCGTTGTCGTCGCAGAGGACGTCGTGCCTGGTTCCATTGTTCGTCGTGCATGGCTAACGTGATGTTCTTCAACAACTTCCCTAACAATTCGGAGTCCCATGGTCGCAACCACCACTGTGTCGCCACGTTCCTTGGGAGATTCTCGTTCGACAGATCTAGTTTGAGATATGTAATTTGATTGAGCATAGTGAGTTTCATCTTCCAGCCACTTGTGACCTATCTAACTATCTTCTTGGTCCAACCCCATTGGAGAAGTTAATTAGGATCACTTGAGTGGTGCAGAGTCGTGGAGAAGCATCATGAAGCTTGGCGTCTTTTAACATCTATGTTATTTTCATCTTGTATATTATCAGTCTACTCTTTATCAGCAATTTGGTTTCGGTATGTCATTGTAGTCATCGTTTCGTTCGAGTACTATAATTCCCAATGCTGGTAACATGTTCAAGCTTGAAACCTTTGGTTCTGAGTTTGCAGTTAGGGTTGGAGTTATATATACGTAATATCTGGAGTTGATCTCTCAAACTGGAAAGCTGGTTTAACTATCTTTGAACATTTTTTTTTTGTTACAAGATTGCTGCACACTCTTGACGCTTTTGTTTGTCATTGTGATAAACCTGGCCTTTGGGATTCTACCTCACGTTGATATGCCACAAGGCAGACGTCTGACGTCTAAGTACAAGCCTTACCAATTATGGCTCTGGTGATTGGTTGTATGTGTGTGTGGCTGTCTTTCATTGCTTAAACTTGTGATTTGACATCACTTCAAATCATTAAAGTTTATTTAACCAGACAAATGTGGACCCGTATCCAAAGACGTAGCCTGTTGGTACGAGATCTATAACGTAGGGCGTAGGATCTAGTCAAAAGAAAATTACAGAACAGAGTTTGATTGATCTCTGTCTGTACTTTGTATGTCGACTATCTGATTTACACATTCCTTCAAGTATTAAAAAAAATTAGGATCAGAACTGAGATATGAAGAAGAAGAATACATCGTCTTATCTGAACGCTGATCAAACGATCGCTCTGCCGCAACTGTGTAGTAGTAGTAATACTGTCCCAGCACTGACCTCTTGCACCCACTCTCTGAAGATAACTCGTGAAGCCTCTGTCTTGGTGCACTTTGTGACCAGACTTTTGCTCTGTAAGACTCAGTGTTAGCCATGTAGTTAGGGTGAATACCCAGAGCAGCACTCGTACTCACTTCTCGTTGGTGTGAAGGGTGTTCTTCTCCTTGAACCTCCACTGCTGCTTCCTGGTCTAGACCTTACTTGTGGACTTGTAGGAAGAGATCCTCTTTTACTTGGTGACTCTTTGTGGTAGGAAGCGAAGTGAGGCTTCCAAGTGTCGACTTAATTAAGGATCTTGTCATTGTCTTCACTGTACTGCGATGCGTTCCATAAAGATTCACGGTGGTGGTCCATTGGAATGACTTTTCTGTATTCAGCCTCTGAAACACATCGTGCGTGGAGAGAACAAGAAACTACGTACACATCTAACTCAAACCAAAAAGAAATGCAAGAAAAACTAGAAAGAATATAGTAATACTTATGCAGATGGCAGGTTTGGTCATGTACTTGGATCATCACCTCTGGTTTAAGCCCAGTTGAGCAAAACCTAATCACACATTATAAAGAAGTGATGAAAGAAGGAGAAAACCATTGAAGAAGTAGTAGAAGAAGAGAACTAACCATGTTTTTTCAGCTATTTTTCTGTCACTCTTTGGATATGTGCAAGTTGTTTTTGCTAATTACACTATGCATTCTTCCTAGTAATGACAATTTCAGTGTTTATACTAGCTTTACAAATACCGTCATAATAATAAAATAAGACGTTTTCGAAGAGAAACGATTGAACAAGAAGAGAAAAAAAAAGAGTTAGTATTCTAGGAGTAGATTAGAATTTTTAGGTTTTTGTTATGTTCCTATAACAACACGTTAACATTTAACGGTGATTAGATGGTAGATTAAATTAGATAAAAGCGTATCGAATACGGTTCAATTAATATAAGTTGTGATTTATTTATATTAATAAAAAGTTGTTTTTGGGAGATTTGTGAAACTTGGAAATTTAAATACCCGTTTTCTCTATCATACTACTATCCTAATCTAGTATTATAATCAATTTTGTGTAAATTAATTAGTAATCAAACATCAATGTTAGTTTATCATTAAATAAAACTATATATTGCGCGAATATACATTTTGTTGTTTTTTTACAAAAAAATCATAAGTTATAATTTTTTATTAGAGATAATATATAAATATTATGAAATTACATTATATATAAAAATATTTTATAGTAATAAAATTTATTTTACATAAAAATTAAGAATACTAATATTTTATTAATTTTTATACATATAAATTATGAATACCTCAACACATATTAAAATAAAAATAAAATATTATCTAATTTGAACAATTTATATCTTTTGTAATATATGCATGAGATTCAAAACATAACCTTTCTAATCCTTTATGTAATTTTTAACCAATCCACACTTTAGTTTATCTTATTTCTCTGATTCTCAAAAGAAATATTATGCTACACAAAATCAAAAGAATAATATCAAGGATTCCTAGAATGTTCTCTGTTGTTAAGCTCTTTTCAAAAAAAAAAAAGTTCTCCATTTGTTAAGCAAACATATATCTATAATATTATTTGAGAAGTCAGTTTTTTTTGTCGCATTCACATTAATTCTCACGATTGTTGATTACAGAGGTATTCTTAATGAATTTAAAATTTAATATTTAATTATCATTATTAATTTTTTGTTTCCTTTTTATTTGGTAGTTTCGTTAATTAGATTTAACTAATTTCTTTATTTTTTTTTGTGTAACATATATAATAAAAAGGAAAAACTTATAATTTTGAAAAATGGAAATTTTTATGATATTTATATATAATGTAATTTCATAAAAATGGAAAATGAAAGTTAACAAAAAATATCATGATGTTAAGGAAAATAAAAAATATTTATAGTAATATTTTCTTAATTTTATACATATAAATTATGGATATCTCAAAACATATTAAAATAAAAATAAAATATTATCTAATTTTAACAATTTATATATTTGTAAAATATATATGCATGAGATTCAAAACATTATCTTTCTATTTCTTTATGTAATTTTTAATCAATCCACACTTTAGTTTATATTATCACTTTGATTCTCAAAAAAAAAAATTATGTTACACAAAATCTCACTAAAAAATATTTATATATTGAAAAGAACAGCCAACCTAAATTAAAATAAATAAAATCAAAATATGAATATATTTACATAAACAAAATATTAATATATTTACATAAACAAAATATGATGGTTTAATTCAAAGAAATAAATACAATCTAATAATATACTAAGTGATAACTAAACTGATTAGATATTACATATACAGAATCACATGTCTTATCCAAAAATATAATATTATTAATATAAGTTATACATATAATCATGATAAATCAAGGTCTCCCTTCCGAGAAAAAAAAATCTGGTAAGCAAATCATAGTCTTTTATCAGATCATGATGGTATGTGATTGCCTGTCTTGAGTATTTTTCAATTCTTTAGTACTGAAATCGACATTTTATATGTTACATTTCAACTATATATTCAAGATATAATAGACTAGTCGATTAGTTGGTTGATTGCTCACCAACGAGTACTGAACGGATCTGTAAATCGGTTGATCAATCAAATTAATCATCCAACTTAGTTATGGAACCATTGGGCGATCAATGCCAAAGCTGATGGACATACTAAAACAAAAAAAAATCAAAAAAGAATCTTTAGGTCTTTTTGATTATTTCTTATAAATATCTTACTAGGTGTGTTACGCATATGCGGGCATACTTTTCTTACGAATATTTATTAGTTTATATGTCTTATTAAAATGAGAAACATAAAAGACATAAATGAGAAACGAGACTTAATCTAAATAACAATTCAACACATGAGAAGCAAAAGCCGCACATATCAAAAGAAGAAAGTTACCTTGGATGCATTTGTATCTTTCAACTCACTGAGCAGATGTTCCTCGCCTGAGAAAAAGGAAAAAAAAAAGTAGATATCAGAAGACAAGACAGTTCTCAAACACGATAACAAAATATGGTTATTTTTTTGGGACGTACCAAATTCCTTGACTTCAAGAGCGATTTCTACTGACGCACTAACAAAGACTTTCTAGATTTTCTGAAGAGAAGCCGTATGCTAGCAAGATGATTAAATATATTAACAAAAATATACAAAATATAAATTGTTAGGAAGCATATGTGTGTTACCTCGAGGCTGGACTTGGTATAGTAAGCTTCTGTTGGAATTCCAAGTCCTACATCGATAACGACCAGCACTAGATTGGGAGCATAGCTGCAGAACTGAACATGAACATCCAAATCGTTCTCTCTAAGTTCAAGGCCTTTGCTGTACCAACCAACCATGTCTGAAAAGAAAAGATTTTTTGTTAAGAACATGGTCGCAACATAGACAATATAGCAAGTTTCTGAAGTACCATTAATGCCGTGGAACAGCTACAACATTGAGCGGTGGTGTCTGTGATCAAGAAAGGTTGGATGACTCAGGTTTTAGTTTGTTAATTTAGACGGTTGTTTTAGTCTTCAACACTTTAATCTTCACACAAGTAACAAATTTTGTGCACATATTTTCTAATCAGCTAAATTTGATTAGAAATCTGATTAGAAAATCAGTGTAATCAGGTACGACATTAACAAAACAATCTAAGGTCATTCATTCAAGAGATAATCCAAAAAGAGAAACCACAATAAGCGATATAAGAGTGAAAAAAAAATACCATTTAAGAGATAAATCTAAGGAGTGAACAAAAACTCTAAGCAAAAAATCGGAATATTTTTTGTAAAATTAACAAGTTGTGTTACAGATTTACAAATTTGGTAGCCATAAAATAAAGAAAACTCTAAACCAACAAGAGATAAACTAAAGAGATCATTCAAGAGATAATCTAAACAGATTAAATACCAGAATAAGCAAGCATAGAGAAGTAGTCTAACAAACGATTCAAGAGAAAATCTACAGAGAGAAACGAAACTCTAAGCAGATAAGACTAAATGTTAATCAGAGATAAGAGTTTATCTCTGATTAACATTTTGTCTCTTTTATCATTTGCTTGTTCTTTTGACATACCAAAACAAAAAAAAATCAAAAAAAAATCTTTAAGTCTTTTTGATCATTTCATTTAAATATCTTCTTAGTTCTAGCCATTGTTCGCGAGCCCATCATTTTAGCTCGTTGGCCTTATTATGACTATCCAAAAACTTGATTTTTCATGAAAATCCTATACTACTTTTAGAATTTCATACTTTTTTTTCAACAAAAATCAGAGAGAACGAACAAGTGAGTGATAAAAAATACAAAATGTTAATCAGAGATAAACTCTAGTTTAGAGTTTCGTTTCTCTTTGTCGATTATCTCATGAATCGTTCGTTAGACTACTTCTCTATGGTTGCTTATTCTAGTTTTTAGACTGTTTAGATATCTCTTGAATGATTTCTACAGATTATCTCTTGTTTGTTTAGAGTTTTCTTTTGTTTATGGCTACCAGATTTGTAATTCTGTAACTAGCTTGTAAATTTTAGAAAAATATTCCGATTTTTTCCGCTTAGAGTTTGGGTTCACTCCTTAGATTTATCTCTTGAATGGTTTTTTACACTTTTATCTCTTTTTAGATTATTTCTTGAATGAATGGACTCAGATTGTTTTGTTAATATGTTACCTGATTAAAAAATCTGATACACAGAATGAATGGACTCAGATTGTTTTGTTAATATGTTACCTGACTCAGCTTCATCCAAGTTGCTAAAGCATCATGCAACCCCAAAATGAATATAGACACATACATACACATATGCGTGTGTGGGAATATGCACACATCAAATCATGGAATAAGATGCTGGAGAAGCTAAATCAGTGGTTGGTTTCAATTTTTGTATTATCAAAAATCAACAATTGGACGAGAATGGAATCAGAGACCTAGTAGAGATATTCAGAACGCAATCATAAAGATTAGAAACTCATAAATATGACAAAGATTTCTAGATTCACTTTGAATAAAAGAGATTTATATGAGCCATAACCACCTAAACATCGTATCACAGGAGGTGAAACTGTATCAAGTTTGCTCCATCAGAGGAGTACACAGATTCCAAGAGATTCATGCGGCAGTACTCAAGATTATCTCAAACAAGGACAATATAATTGGCAATAGTTATATAACAACAATGCAGAAACAAGTAAGCATATGATGCAGATACAAATCGAACATATTTTGCAAACCATCTCCATGTCTTTAGTTTAAGTTGTTTATAAGAATAAGCGATACAAAGAGCTAAGTTAGCATTGGTAAGAACAATGTAAACACTTTCATCAATCAACTATCTCATTGGCAGACCTGTTAAGGAACATGGAGATGGAGATACAATACTACCAAAAGTTGAGAATTAGAGCAAATAGCCCAGGACATAGAAATCCAATGATTCTCATTTCTCAATAGTAGCAACAGTTATGCATCTGAACAATGAACAAGGCTTTGCAAAACTTGGAAGTAAACAAAGAGAATAACATCTAAGAAACAATAACAAAAAAGAAAAGAAAAGAAGAAGCACAAGTTCAATAATCCAAATGAAAATTAGCAGGGCAGATTGAGATAGTAGAGACCCTCCGTAAGGAATGTTCCCGCTAAAACAACTTGGCAGATAGCTCTCAGACATGATGATTCTTCTTTGTGACCATGTCCCAGAAGAAGTCCGTCAACACAGGCTCATAACACGGCATCTTAGCATACCCAGGAAAGTAGTTAATATCAATAACAAGGTACCTATCCGCATCTCTCGCATCCCTAATCACATCAAAGTTAAACAGATTAAGACCCATCGATTCCCTCATCGCCTTAGCCAGCTCCTCCAAGAAACTCGAAGGAGGCATCTCCACTTTCTCCAAGCTCCTATCCTCACCATACTCCTTGTTCTTCTCCTCCTGAGCAGTAGTCAAGTTCGATATCTGCGAAAACGGCAAAGACCCTTTCGACGTCCCGATCTTCTCCTCGGAAATATCAGGTAAAGATCTTCTCTTTACGCACTTCACATAGTCTCCAACCACGTACACCTTAAAGATCACGCCACCGTGATTCACAAACTCCTGCAACACAATAGGAGCTTTAAGTATCTTCATCCCTTCTTGATCGTATATCAAGAACATCTTGTGAGACTTCGCGCTCCCGTCAGCGTCCAAGGGCTTGGCGATCACCGGAAACTCAAGCTCCCCTAAACCCCCTCCTCCGCTCAAAACGCTCGGATCCATCACAACGACCTGCTTCGGGACGCCAAAACGCTCCCTTTCCGAAACAGGAAACTTTAACCGAGTGATCACCTCGAGCATCGAAACCCTGTTGTGCAGCCGCTCGATATCCTCCGGAGAGTCGACGACAGGGACGTTAGGGCGCTTCTCGCGAAAATCTTGGAGATTCTGTTTCCAGTCGTCGTCGTAAAGCTTGTGGATCACGCAATCGAGCTTCCCCTGTTCCAGCAGAGGCTTCGTCGGATCGAGTTTGATTAGATCAATGCCTCGTTGCCTCGAGTGCTCGATCAGAGAAGGCTGGATGAAGCTTTGCTGCTTCTTCGCTGCGAGAGCGTATCCGACTCGGTATCTTGAATCTGACATCTCTGTGGTGGTGTTGTTTGCTCTGTTTCGAAGGGGAACAGAGTTTTAGGTTAACATTTGAGTCGAAACCGAGGGTTGGGAGTTAAGGATCCGGAGAATGTGAGATTCTACACGGAACTGGAAGAGATGATACAGAATCTGAGGGCGATTCGAAGAGGAGAGAGAGAGAGAGAGAGAGAGATCGAAAGGGATCGCCTTTGGTGAAGATGAAATAACAGAGAGATGGAGATGGAGGAGAGAATGTTGTACACGTGTGGAATGGAATATAGGTACGTGTGGGGATGCAAGTGGAGAATGTTTAACACGTGTAAGCGTGTGAAGGTCGGAATAGTGCGAGTCTTTTTCGTATGATGGACGGCCTATGATGCTTCGCTTTTTTTTGTTTGTCTCGTGGGCCATGTTGTTGTTAGTGGGCTTTTGGATCTTTGGAACTGGAGTATTCACGTGGTAAACGTCGCTGTTCAGGTGACCACGACAAATGTTTTAAGAACGCGAATTAGCCTTGGACACATCCCGGAAACGCAAAACCGGACTAAACAAAAACCAAGTCAAAAAGTAAAGTTTGGTTCGGCTTCAATTCCATCAATTATCTGAACCAATTTTTCGTGACAAAAAAAAAAAAAAAATCTGAACCAATTTTATATTTTAGAACCGAAAATTAATACCGAACCAAAATTTATCTTAAAATTTTATCCAAAATATTCTAATTTATCCAAAAATTATGGTATCTAATCTAAATATCCAAATTTTCGATTTTTAAATCTTCAAAAAAACAAATCAGAACTAAATTTAAAATTATTTTGGATATTAACTAGTTCTCAATTTTACTACCAAACCAAAAACCAAAATATCTAAATTTCCTAAATACCCGAATGAATCTTACATATGAAACCAAAAAAAAAATCGAAATAAACCGAACCAGTATCTTGCCAAACCTAACGCGAATACAAACGCAGAAATTAATTAAACCAAAACACAAGCCTTTACATAACAACAAAGGTCGAGAAACAAACATCTATCTTATTAAAACAGAAACATTGTGATTTTTTCTAGGTGGAATTTTAAAATGGACCTACTATTAGATATGATATATTTTCTGATCCTATTAACTAACAATTAATGTTAGTAAATTATTTCCTTATTCTATGCTAACTTAATACTTTATATACATTCATTTTATCAGTTGGTCTATTTTCTTTCTATTCAAAAAAAAAATATTTTCTTTCCCAATTGATTTCATAACCAACATGCAGTAATGTTAAATTTGAGATTTCATAATCACCATCTAATAAGTCCATGCGATGATCACCATGCAATACATTACTCCTTAACCAATTAATTTTATATAATAGTCGTACTATATGATATATTCAAAGTGGATTCAAATCAATTTTATTAACCCATTATCTTTTAACCAATTCAAACATGATTATATATCGGATTACCGGGTTTACCGGCTCGACGATCTAAATTGGATTTAAAAATGTTGATTCAAACGCAGTTTTTTAAATAGACAAAATTCTTGCATATTAAATATTTGTAACATTGTTAACAAAATTTTGAATCATAAAATATCCCGCGCTTCCGAAGCGCGGGTGATGATCTAGTTGTTGTTACAATCGAAAAGAAGCAAAGAATCAATAACCAACAAAGATATATATAAAGAACACTGACGCAAATCAAAAGAGTATACAAATGTATAAATGTTTGAGGTTTCTTTCTACATATAACAAGCTTTTTTAATGTTTTCTTCCTTACCCTCCAAGAGTTTGTTATTTCGGGTTCACTGCTGCTTTCTTTTTGAGAAGGTTCCCAACTTTACCAAGCAAAGTCTTCTTCTTCTTGTTGAGTTTCTTCTCCATCACAACCTCATCTTCTGCAGTTTCATCAACGTTCTCTGTCGAGGCCTTATCGCTTTCATCTACTTTCCTTGAATCTTCTTCTACTCCCTGAGACTCTAGTTCTGCTTTCTTGTCCGGAACAGCTTCTTTCTTCTCTATTTGGCAACTTTCCCACATTTTGAATATTACTTCAACTGAATCATCTTTGTCATCATCTACAGACTCTTCTTTCTTCTCCTTCACCTCTGTTTTTGCCTCCTCGGGCTTTCCATTCATGTCTTTCTCCTCCACACCATTGCCATTGCTGATAGCTTCTTCTTCTTCTACACTTCTATGACCGTTCTCAGAAGAAAACTCAACCACTTTTGGTAACAAATCATACTCTTTATCACTCTCACTGAGCTCCACTTCCTCCTCTTCCTTCTTGGCCAACATTGCTTCCTCTAGTAACTTTGATAACTCCTCAATCTTCCTCAAAGCAACCTCTTCCTTTCCCCTCAGCTCCTCGTTCTCTTGAACAACGCTTTCAAACTCAGTTTCTTTCTCCAACAGATTCTCCTTAAGCCTCACGCTTTCTTCTCTCGCTTCCCCGAGAGACTCCTGAAGAGAAACAACCTCATCCTCCACCTCTTTCAAACTCTCTCTCGTCTCCTCTTCCTTCTTCCAAGCCGCGTCAGCTTCTTCCTCCGTCCTCTTCATCAAACCATCCAACCTACTCATCTCTTTCCCCATCTTCGCAACCTCCTCCTCCATCTTCTTCACGTAATCCACCAAGTTAGCTTCCTTCATCTCCCACTCCTTCTTCGAACTCTCGAAATGCTTCTTCGTCTGCTCCACCGCGCTCACCAGCACATCGATCTCGTGCCTCGCTTCGTCAAGCATCGTCTCGTACTTCTCGCTGGTCGCTTTGATGACAAGCTTCAAGTCTTCTATCTGCGTCTCGTACTCTTGGTCTCCTCCGCCTTGGCTCATCAGCTTCTCTTTCAACTCTCTTCCTTCGCTAGAGACTTCGTGTAACGCAGAAGCTAAGCTCTCCATCGCTTTCTTGCTCTTCTCCTCTTCCACCTTCGAGGTTTCTAGATCCGCTAAGAGCTTCTTCCTCTGTTCCAAGAGTCTTTGTACGTTTAGAGAAGCGTCTTGCTCCTTATCTAACGCTCGGTTCTTCTCCTCCTCCTTCGCTTCAAGCTTGTTCTTTAAGCTATCAACTTCTTTCTCAATCTTAGACAGTTTCTCAGATTCCTCCTTCTGTCTAGCGATTGTTGTCTCCAACGTCAAGATCTGATCCTTGAGATCAGTGAGTTCGGATTCTGCGTCGTGCAGCTTATCATTGCTTCCTTCGAGCTGTTTCATCACAGACTCCAGAGATAAAGAGGCGGATCTCTCTAGATCATTAGCTTCTTTTAACTCTTCCTCAAGCTCTCTGGCTTTGCTCTTCCACTCCTCGGATAAGCTCTGTGCACAAGACTCTCCCTTCTTGGAATCTTCCAGATCAGCGTTAAGCTTCTTGATGATCATCTCTTGTTCTTTCACCTCAGCCTCAAAGCTTCTCGCTCTCTCGAGATCTTTTTTTAAAACATCAATCTCCTCTTCTAGTTTGGCAACCATCTCGCTTTCCGATGAATCAAGCAAAGCTTTCAACCGCGTAAGCTCAGAAGATAAGATCTCAGCCTGGCTCTTGACCTCATTGGCCTTGGCCAACTCTTCGTTGACTCTCTGAACCTCCTGCTTAGCCAAAAGAAGAGAAGCTGAATCCGAAGCGTGTTGGTTCTTGACATTCTCGAGTTCTTTCTTCAGCTCTTCTTCTTTCTTCTGAACCGCCTCGATCCCTTCCTCAACAGCTCGAAACTTCTCCATCTCTGAGTTCTCCTCGAGGCTTTTCCGAGCTTTTAAAGCCTCGTTTAACTTCAGAGATGCTTCTTCGGACTCTTTCTTGGCTTCTTTGAGTTCATCGAGCGCTTTGGCTTTCTCCTTCTCTAAGGAAGTTATCTTCTCGTTAGCTTTCTTGAGATCTTCCTTGATTTGAGTCAGAGTCAACCGACTCTCCGTTGGTTCTGCTGATCCTTTCGCTGCTGCCCGCGCTTGAGTTCTCTGCAAAAACCACATACAATTTCTCAAATGACTAGGATAGAAACAAATGTATGTTGCTTTCATACAGTGATCATCAACACGTTACCTCAGGTGGAGTTGGGACCTTTGGTGAGCGTCTCTCAACAGAAGAAGAAGACTTTGAAGCAGGGGAAGAGCGATCAAGTGAAAGGCGTGAACTTGGTGAAGTGGTGGTCTCAGATTTATTCACCGCCCTACTCAATCTCGCCGCTTTTGGAGTTGCGGGAGACGATTTCCCCGGAGGAGCTTCGGACAAACTAGTTCTGATTCCGACAAAAACACAACAAACACAAGTTTGATCTCAGACAAGAAAGCAAATGGCGACAATTCGATTAAAGCTTTAAGCTTTCAACAAAAGAAAAAAAAAACTAACTCCATCATCATTGAAAATTTCTCAAAAATAGCAACTTTGAAACAGAGTAAATAGCAGATCTGATATGTTCTTCTACTAAAACAGAGTAAAGACACTTACTTTGTCTTCGAAGACATAGTCACCGACCAGCACCGCCGAACTCGATTAGAAGAAAGATGTAGTTGATCGATTACAAAATACAATGCTGAATTTCTTGAAAAAATGAGTTTTGGGATTCAGATCAAGAGAGAGAGAGAGAGATGGAGGAAAGTGAAAGGAATAAACCCAGAAGAAGAAGAAGAATGATAGAAGAAGAAGACCTGTCTGACTGTCTCCAGAGTGGCCACACTCTCAAAACTTTTTTTTTCTTTTTTTAAAGAAGTCGGATTCTCCTCCTACCGATCCGATGTATCAGAAAAAAGACAACCAACCACTAACTATTTCTTCTTTTAGTTAAAGTTTGAAAGAAAAATTAAGAAGAACGTGAAGGTTGGTATAATGACGAAAGTGACCTGTGCTGTTGTTTAGTCCAATCAAACCGACACCGAACCACCGTCACTCTTGTCCATTATCATCGTGGCTACATAGATCAACGGTTGTCGTCGATGTTATAATTATTTTTCAATGAAATATTACTATTCATAATTTTTGTTTTGTAACTTAGAAAATTATTATTCATAATTGA
This sequence comes from Raphanus sativus, assembly GCF_000801105.2. Taxonomy (NCBI): domain Eukaryota; kingdom Viridiplantae; phylum Streptophyta; class Magnoliopsida; order Brassicales; family Brassicaceae; genus Raphanus; species Raphanus sativus. Next base: position 25,123,867 of record NC_079513.1, read on the forward strand.
GGAGACCTTGCTGGTTTGTATACAAATTCATCATATAGAAAATAATAAAATCACTGGCATAAAAAAAAATATGAATTCTGAAACGCATGTTCTTCTCGGTCAATAACTTAGAAACATTAAACATGAACACCACGAAATTCTTATATTGCAGATTATATTCTGTGTATGGATGGGGTACAAAAGGTGTTTCAAGTCGAGATCAAACCATGTTACAAATCATAGTTTTCAAGTATATGCAAGTGTAGATATGATCATTCATTAATACTGACTGCTGCATATATACTTTCAATTATTCGTTGTATTAAGGTATGCAGAAAGTAATGTGATATTGTCTGACTAAAACATGTGTTTCAATACCAAACGTAGAAAATTCAGCTCTGTCATATATCTCCTTGTTTCTGCTTCCTACCATTGAAGACAAACGAGTCTAAGAACGCAACTAATGGTGCAAATAAAGCCGCACCAACTGCTGCACCCATCTTCCCAAACCGGATCATATCTTCGTCCGGGTCAGCACAAGCATCCATAGGCCGACCACACAAACCCTCGTTATTAGCAAAATCGTCCACTCCAATTTTCAAGTGTTGTTCATTAAATTTAGGGATGGGACCGGTCAGTTGATTGTATGCCACTGACAAAATCTTGAGCCGCTGCAGTGACGATAGCTCGTGAGGAAGCTGACCAGTAAACTGGTTATGCCGAAGCGTAAGGCTGTTCAGAAGGGTAATATTTGATAAACTGGTTGGAATTTCACCGGAGAATTGATTGTCAGAGAGGTCGAGAATTGTAACGGATGGAATCAAAGAGGCTATATTATATGGTAAGACTCCAGAGAAGTTGTTTCTAGCAAGATATAGACCTGTCAAATCAGAACATTCCTTTATCCCTTGAGGAAACTCACCTTCCAGACCAAAACCAGAAAGTTCAATGCTCAAAACCCTATTCTCGTCATCATGCCAGCAAGTCACACCAGTGAACTTGCAGATATAACCTGCAGTCTCGTTGCCAAACACCCAACTCGTTAAATATCCATTTGGATCCTTAACTTGGGACTTTATGCTCCTCAGGCAATTTACGTTGGCCTCGTCTGCGCATGTGAAGCCTGACGACACCAGCAAGAACCATAAACAAGTTGCGAATAGGTTTATTAAGGACATTTTTTGTGTGTGGTTGAGAGGACTCTTTTAATAGAAGATTACAAGAGAGTGGTTTTAGCAACAAAAACAAGTGAAGATTGTTATAGTGTAGCCAAAACTTGAGTATGATGAATTATAAAGATTTTCCAAAGTCACACTAGTCGTCTCTTGCCGTGTAAAACGGGTTCACGGGGACACGGAGGAGACTTGAGAATATTCATTCACCATACATTGATTTCGGCTTGTCCCATGGGTTTGAATATTCTAACTGTGGAAAAAAATGTTAATAATGCATGGTATACTGTATACATGAGTGAAGACGCACGTTTTCAAATACAGCAATGATTTCAAAAGCAAGTAGAGTTCGATTAGACATGCAAAACATAATGTGACAATGTAGAGTTCAATTCCAAATGTAGAAATTCTCTAAACTCATACATGATGTTTAGATTGACTTATTAAGACATGTGTTTTCAATTCCAAATGTAGAAATTCATCTCCGGTGTCTTGTATTTCCTTGTTTCTCATTCTTACTATTTGAAGAAGAACCAGCCTAACAACGCACCTACTGGTGCAAACACAGCCGCACCAATTACTGCACCCATCTTCCCAAACCGGATCACTTTTTCTTCCTGCTCAATGCAAGAATCCATAGGCAAACCACATAAACCAGTGTTATTAGCAAAACTCTCCGGTCCAATTCCCAAGGCTTCATTGAATTCTGGGACAGGACCGGTCAGGTGATTGTATGCCACAGAGAACTCTTTGAGCCGCTTAAGCGACGCTAGCTCGGGAGGAAGCTGACCGGTGAACTGGTTATGCTGAAGCATGAGAGTGTTCAGAAAGGTAACATTTGATAAATCTGTTGGAATTTCACCGGAGAATTGATTGTAAGAGAGGTCGAGAGTTGTAACGAATGGAATCAAGGAGGCTATATTAGATGGTACAGCTCCAGAGAAGTTGTTCCTAGATAGATCTAGACCTGTCAAAGAAGAACAGTCATTTAAACCCTGAGGAAATTCTCCTTGGAGACCATAACCAGAAAGATTCATTTTCAAAACCCTGTCCCTGTCCGCATCCCAGCATTCCACACCAATAAAACTGCATATATAAGTTGCATTCACGTTGCGAAATGCCCAACTTGATAAAGATCGCTTCGGATCTATAACTTGAGATTTTATGCTCCTCAGGCAATTCACGTTGACCTCGTTTGCGCCTGCGAATCTAGACACCAGCAAGAACCAGAGACAAGTTGACACTAGGGTTGTTATGGACATTTTTGTTGTTGATGTGATTATGGTGTTCTTAATAGACAATAAGAACAAAAGAGTTGATTATAGAAAGCAATGGCAAGCGAAAATTGTTAGGTGCTGTTCGTTTGCTCATCTGGATGATCCATCTCGGTGAAGATGCAAGTTGATGTTCGTTTTGTACATTAAAATGCTACATCCAGATGGATCACCCAACTGCATTTATGAAAACTCAGCTCAAATTCTCATCCAAATGAGGGTGAGTCTTCACGGAGCATCTGGGTGAAGGTGAGTCTTCACCAAAAATTTGATAATTTTTTATGTCAAAACAAAAAAGATTCTCGCCAAAACCGAAAATGCAATTTTCTATCAAAATCGGAAAACACAATTTCTCGTCAAAATCAGGAAAACGTAATTTCCCGCCAAATCGGAAAATATAATTTCTCGCCAAAATCAAAACACGTAATATCCTGCCAAAATTATTCGTCGAAATCGGAAAAACACAATTTCCCGCCAAAATCGGGAAAACGTAATTTCCCGCCAAAATCAAAAACCACCATACCCCGTCAAAACCGAAAAACACAATTTCTCTTCAAAACTGGAAAACGCAATTTTCCGCCAAAACCGGGAAAACATAATTTCCCGCCAAAACCGAGAAAACGCAATTTCCCGCCAAAACCGGAAAACACAATTTCTCGTCAAAACCGAAAAAACGTAATTTCCCGCCAAAACTGAGAAAACGTAATTTTCCGCCAAAACCAAGAGAACGTAATTTCCCGCCAAAACCGGGAACGCAATTTCCCGCCAAACCCAGGAAAACGTAATTTCCCGCCAAAATTGGGAAAACGTAATTTCCCTCCAAAACCGAGAAAACGCAATTTTCCGCCAAAACCGGAAAACACAATTTTTCGTCAAAACCGGAAAACGCAATTTCCCGCCAAAACCGGAAAGCACAATTCCACGTCAAAACCGGGAAAACGTAATTTCCCGCCAAAATCGGGAAAGCGAAATTTCCCGCCAAAACCGGGAAACACAATTTTCCGCCAAAACCGGGAAAACGCAATTTCCCGCCAAAACCGGAAAAACAAAATTTCCCGCCAAAACCGGGAAAATGCAATTTCCCGCCAAAACCGAAAACCATCATTTCTCGTCAAAACCGGAAAACACAATTTCTCGTCAAAACCGAAAAATGCAATTTCCCGTTAAAACCGGAAAAACGTAATTTTCTGCCAAAACTTAGAAAATGCAAATTTCTGCCAAATTTTTTAAAACAGGTATATTTTAATTATTTTAGTAACAAGTTCATCTCGATGTAGATGCAAGTTGAAAAAAAAGCAAACAAACGTAGTTGCATTGAAATGATTCATCTAGATGGATAAACGAAATGCAGAGACGAACAACATCCAGGTGGAGCATCTGAATAAGGCATCTAAATGGACCATCTGGATGCATCTCTCAGATGTACAAACGAACAGGGCCTTACGCTAACGACTTTTTCAAATCACATGTCGTTCTCTTGTCCATAAACGCAGTTTAGGGAGGAGACTTGAGATAAGTCATTGTTTTGAATATTGAATCGTGGAACAAAGATTTAATAATATGAGTCACTGTCCATTTTTGGTTTAGGGGCCTGAAAAATCATGGTTTTTAGTATTTGCTTTACATTGTCCGGACCGAATCGAAACAACCACATTACAGTGAGAAAACCAAGTAAATCACTGTCATTAATCAGGAATCATGTGAACTCCAAACACATCAAGGAGATCCCAAGAATTCACCACTAGCACCACTATGGCTTGTTACTCAAATCCCCTATGTACACATAAAGGGTACATGCTTTCTGCCCTTTGGCAAATGGCCTATCAACAGAAAAATCAGGCATATTATTAACTCATGTGGAGAACATAAACCTCAATACTAAACATAGAAGCAATCAAATTTTGCATTTTTAGAAAATAAAAGTTTTGCATTTTATATTACTTCCATGTTTTGATAGTCAGATTTCTCAACCAAGAAATAATCTATGCGCTATTTAAGTACAACAGTTCTATTTTCTGTATGGAGTAATATAGGTTGCATAGAAACTCGGATGAAGGTATGTTTCACAATTCCAAAAAGTTTCAGAATCAAAATCTCCTGAAAACTTGTAAAAATTCATTAGAAACTTGTTTTTTAAATCTCATTTAATTAGAAACTCAATAGAAACTTGCGTGTCCACTTTAAAAACTTTTGATTATGTTTTGGAAACTTCAAGAAAACACTTTAAGAAATAAAGGTGTTCAGGTTAAGATCAAACCACGTTACATATCATAGTTTTCTCAAGTATATGTAGGCGTAGATTATAACCATTCATTAATACTGATGCATATCGTTGTATTAAGATGGAGAAAGTATGTGATATTGATTTGACTAAAACATGTGTTTGAATCCCAAATGTACAAAAGAATCATCTCCGGTGTCTTATATTTCCTTGTTTCTCCTTCCTACCATTGAAGAACCAGTCTAAGAACACACCTACTGGTCCAAATACAGCCGCACCAACTGCTGCACCGATCATCCCAAACCGGATTATTTCTTCTTCCGGTTCAGTGCAATAATCCATAGGCGGACCACACAAGCCCTTGTTATTAGCAAAACTCTCCAGTCCAAAATCCGAGGAATTGTTGAATTCTGGGACAGGACCGATCAGCTGATTGTATGCCACAGAGAACTGGTTGAGCCGCTTAAGCGACGCTAGATCGGGAGGAAGCGTAAGACAGTTCAGAAAGGTAATATTCCATAAACTGGCTAAGATTTCACCGGAGAATTGATTGTAAGAGAGGTCTAGAAATGTAACTAGGGGAACCAAAGGAGGCTATACTAGATATTGGTAAAACTCCAAAGAAGTTGTTCCCAGAAAGATTTAGACCTCCCAAAGCATAAAATTCTCCTTTGATGCCATAACCAGAAAGTTTAATGTTTATAACCTTTATTCTCTACATCATTCCAACAACTCACACCACTGAACATGCAAATAGAACCTTCAGTCACATTGCGAAATACCCAACTCGAAAAAATATCCATTGGGATCTTGGACTTGGGACTTTATGCTCCTCAGGCAATTTACTTTGGCTTCGTCTGCGCCTGTGAATCTAGACACCAGCAAGAAGAAAAGACAAGTTGTGAACATTGTACTATGCCCATTTTGTGAGAGATGTTATAGCAGCCTTGGCAAGTGCAAATTGGTATGGCAGACAACACTTGAACATGGGGAATTATAAAGACTTTCCAAGTAAAACGAGTTTAGGGAGGAGACTTGAGAATATTCAAACACAAGTTGTCATCGATGATATCAATAAGCTAAGAAAAATTTATGACTCTCGTTGACTTGATAAACAGTATAGACTCGCTTTGAAGATGTCTTTGACGACTTTTGACTTGCTTTGCTTCTCCGAGTAAGTACAAGTTACATCACATATATATTGAAACAAAGAAAGGTGAGAATGTCGTTTGTGTTCACGTGTATATCTGTTTTAATTTGAGATAGTTTGCGCCAACTGTAATCTATCAAATTATATTCCAGAAAAGAGAGTAATATCGCCAGAACTGTTTCAAGAAAAAGAAGAAGAGAATGCAAATGTATAAAAGTAAAGCAAATCTACGTATCGTGCATGGAAGGCAATAGAGGTCTCTCTGCCTGCACACATACAGTGGAGGATCTTTTGAGATTCCAATGTTGGATCCTGCCTCTCGGGTCTACAAGCAGATATAAACATCAGATCAAGAGTACCATATGCAAAGTCTTATAAAGAACCAAGAGAAGCAAAAACTAACACAATATCTGTACGTAGTTTTATAAAACAGTTTTAAAAGAATGATGCTCTCAGAATTGATGCTGCATGTTTATTCCCTGTTCCATACAAAAAGTGCTATATGATTAATTCGGAAGACGCATACACGGTGAGAGTTCGATTACGCGTAGAAAAACATCTTAAGTGACAAATGTAGAGTTTCAAAAAACTAGTTGTCTCCTCTCGAAGGAAAAAAGGACTCCGTGATAAAGTAGTAGAGCTCACCTTAGCATGACCGTGGCAACCTTATTAGTCATGGCTGTAAGCTCCTTTTCAAGCTTTGAATGGCTCCGTGATGCATGCTTTAAGCTCTTTTTCAAACAAAACTAGGTGTTTTGCCCGCACATGCGGGCATAAATTTCTTATAAATACTTATTAATTTATGTCTTATTAATCTAAAACCAGCATAATAAATTATTATTTATGTTTTTAAATAGTTAAATCAAACATCAAAATATTTATATATGTCAAATACTTTTAATCAAAATATATACTTATATTATTATTGTGTTAAGTTTTTTTAAAACAATCATATCTTAGAGATAGTTTAGAAAATATATTTATATTTTTTGGTTGACTAATATTTATAATAAATTGTTTTGTATCTTAATTTTTTTTTTAACTTTTATAATAAAAATATTGTTTTCAGATAAGCACAAAAAAATATATATAGAAGAATAATCTTTTTTTTTTGATAATTCTAAAATATTATTTTGCAATCAATTATTTAATATAGCATATAAACTTTATATCATTAAAATAAATTAGTGAATAGTTAGAAACTAATAATAAAGTAATAACCTATCTAAAAGTCTAAAACCTAATAAAAATATGACAAATAAGAAAAGCTAATATATCATATAAATTTAACATTAATAAAATAAAATTCGTTTTTATTTATATAGAATATTTATCAAGGCTATTATTTTAAATAAATGATTTAGTGGCTCAGCTCAAAACAAATAATACATCAATGATAATTTAGCTTAAACTATAAAAATATGACAAATAAGCAAAATTAGCTAAAATCATAGAAAACATGACAAGTAATCAAAATCACTTCATAAATAATAGTATAGATTCATATGTAAATTTATTTAGTTTATTAGAAAAAGGTTTTAAAATTGAGGAAAGTTGACCCAAAAGATTTTTACCAAAAAATAAAACTTGACCCAAAAGATTTTACCAAAAAAAACGTTGACCCAAAAGATTTTACCAAAAAAAAAAGTTGACCCAAGAGATTTTACCAAACAAAAAAGTTTAAAAGACAAAAACGAAAAGGGATAACGGAGATATATTCCTTCTTTACGTTTAAAAGTAAAGATTCGTACCCAATTTTTCCAAAAAAAAAAGTCATAAGAGGGGATGAATCAGAGACACGAAGACAAGAGAGAAGGTAATAAAGTAAACAGTAATATATTATATTAATTCTTCAACATGTCCAATTGATAGTAAGTTATGTCCATCTTTTAATTTTTATAACTGTACATAAATAACTATAATCATTTTATAAATATTATTTAGTGGTATAACAATTATTTGTTAACTGCATCTAAGTAACCACCTCTTAAATACTACGTAGAATCATCAAATTGCATTTAAATATAAACGTGATGTATATTTCTTTACTCCATAATTATAGGACCTTCAATGCTTATCCCCCAAAAATAATATAACGTATATGTTTTTCTTTATTCAAAAGGGTTAATATATTTTCTTTTACTCCTATTTGTTACCTAATAATAAGACTCATATCTAATTTAAATTCTGAGTATTTATATAACAAACAATAACATTTCAGGAATCAAATATATATATAAACTCATTTAGTTTAATGGGTCTTATATTATAACAAAATTAATAGAACAAATACTTATGTAAAAAATAATTAATTTATTTATCCAAATTCAGGATAATTAAATTTATCCAAAAATAATTAAAAAAATACATTTCAGGAATCAAATAATTAATTTATCCAAATTCAATTACTGCTTCTTATCAATATATTGCAACGATCTCTTCCTATTTATTTAACTGCCTCTCTTCCTATTTTAACGATTTTTTAATATATCAATATATTTTTGTTAAAACGCAAAACGCTGACCTTATCAAAAGGCTGACAATGTTATAATTTTTTTCTACCAAAATCAGTTATCACGTTTTTTTAAGGCGGTATTTATGATTAATACCATTAAAATAGGATCATTCCCTCTTGATAATAGTTGTGTCCAATTTAAAAAATATATATATAACTGCTTATCTACATATTAATATAACTAAAGTAACCGTATAATAATAATAAGAAAACTCCATAACTTAATATATAGTCAATCTTCATAACCACTAAGTCCTATTTTTAAGGGCTACAAATATTGCAACATAAATGTACGAATATATATATTTTTGTTTCATTTTCCTTACTCTTTTACTTCACCTATTAATTATCCTATATCTAATTCCAAAATCATAGTATTTATTTAACAACCAAAAATATTCAGGAATCAAAATATAACCGCCTTCTACATATACGATATGGACTAATATACTGTATTTATGTATTTTTTCCTTACTCCTATTTTATAAAATATAGAAAGTGGATATATACGGGTAGATTTTCTATGAAAGGCTCATGTGCTTGAACTAAATTTTACAACATATTAATAACTTTTTAAGTATTTATATAAAAACCAAAAATCTAATTTCCTAATTAGAATACAAACATATTCTAATAATATAATTAAAAATCTAAAAAGTTAATAATTAAAAATTACGTATTGGTTTAATCAGTGGTTCAACTGGTAACCGAATTTTGAGTTTTAGCGGATTTCCATTGGTTTTACCGGGTTTCTGTGGGTTTTACCAGATTATTAAACAATGATGTTTTTCCTAAAACTCAAACCAAATTACATATCAGATCCACGGGTTTACCGGTTTAATCGCAAATTCGGATCGGTTTCAAAATATTGTGTACAAATGTATAGTTATATAACATCACAAATTCAATATAATTATCAAAACTTTTAACTAATAATTTTTAAATATAGTAAATATGAATATAAATAAAACACAAATAAAAAAATAAAAAACAAAAAATATATCCGCCCTTTGAAGGGCGGATCAGAATCTAGTTCTATACTTACTACTTAAACAAAGCAGTAAAAAGTCAGCAAACCACGTTTAAACTTGTGTGTGATTAAAAATCTATAATAACAACCTAATATTAGTCAAAAAAAAATTAATTAATGCAGAACTTTATACAACTGTATAAAGAAATAATTACACTCTGAGTCACATTTGGATTTATTATTATCACTCTAGATCAGTTTGGTATACTCAGACACTTTTCTTCTTCTTCCGATGCATTTTGCTTATCTGTCAACATGTACAAAGTCATAGTTATCCTTTTGGTATTAGTTATTATCATTTTAATATATAATTAAACTACAAATACTTATTACCTTTTTAATAATTTTTTCTTTCTTCCACTGATTCTCTTTCTTCCGCCGTAACTCAAAGATGAGACAATGAAGAAGAAGAAGAAGAAAAAGGTATCAACTTTATAAAACCGATTAAAGATGCCAATTTGAAGAAAACTCAATCTGGTATCAATTTACGTACTTAATCTCTCACTTTCTCCCTCGCTCTAACTCCGTGACATCGGACAGTTTCATTTTCGTTCATGAGCAGCAGCAGAGAGATGTTACGCAGCGGCGGAGAGATGTTACGCACCGCCGGATGTGTGATGACGAGAATTAGAGTAACTAATTTAAAGACGGACTGGGAGGAACAGACCCGGCGAGATTGGCGTCGGAGAGCTCGACGGAATTAAAGGAAGAGAAACCTCTTCACCGCTCGTAACGATCAAGGTCAGACCTTTTCTCGATTGAATCTTTTAGGGTTAAGTAAAGATAATCTCTTTAGGATCTGACGTTCAATGGGTTACTTAAAGTTGATGACTTTACTGTTTTTTTGGTACTAAAAAGTTTCTGTCTTTGGTGGGGTTTTAGTGGACTTGATGAAGCCGGGAACTACTGTGAATCTCCGGAATGCGAAGATTGATATGTTCAAGGGATCCATGAGGTAATGGCGGCGTAACAATTTTTTGAGAATTTGATGAATTCTTGGGTTAAATTGAGCTTGAGGATGTCTGTAAAAAGAATCATGTGGATATTTGTAATTTGTGTACATGTATATTTAGGCAAATTAATGTACATGTGTACACTCAGAAGTTGTGTACACGACAATGGTCGAAAATAAGATTACATATAGATGGCTTTTCGTTTATATATGTAAAAATTCAAACATATTCAATGTGTGTAGTACATTAATAAATGTTAATATCCATCGAAACACCCTTGTATGTACATATGTTTTATGTGTCCATCTTTCACTTCTTATACACTAAAACATATCATACCAATGTACATGTGGATATTGGGAACTATGTGTACACATCATTAAAAATGAGTTTGGTGTATATGTGAATTAAATGTACATGTGTACATGTAGATATCAACGAGCTAATGTACATGTGGAGATCTACGACCTTGGAGTATATATGGACAACGCTAAACTGCTATTTTTTTGACCTGTCATATGTTTCATTCATCAAATGCTAGACATTCACGTTGAGACATGCTTTAGTAGCATATTTGAGACTCGGTGATATATTTTGTCTTTGTTTCTTAGAGGTGTACACATGTACAATATGACTTTCATGTACACATATACATCGTATCAGGTGGATATGTTACAGAAACTTACAAATTGTGGTATTCTAAATTTATATAACATTCAGATTAACATTTCATTGCAAAGCACAAAAGCCGAATGGATCCGAACGCAAATCAAAAAGCTTTAATCAGATCCAAGAAACACCACAATAATACAACTCACACTAAAAATTGTAACTTTAGTTTCAAAACCAAAGAATCATGTTTTAGACTTACTCTCTACTCTTTTTAACCAGTCCCATGAATGGATCCGAGTAAGGATTTCCAAGATCGCCTTTTTTCATCTTGTCATAAACCTTGGGGTCTTCGTCTTCCCACCGTTGAATCTGTGATTTCATAGATTCAATACAACTTGAAATGGTACTCAGATTAAGACCGACATAAAGCATCAATGAGCGAGGACGATGTAGAAAATAAAATTCCGACGAATAAGGGAAGATAGAAATAGATAAGAAGATATCTCAAACAACGGCCGTGAGACGGAGTGGAGATTTCCAGCGGTGAGCGAAGAAGAGACATCGTCAATGTGGATGAAGAGGTCGACTTTGGTTACGTGTTTCTTTTAGTTCACACAAACAGGTAGAAGAAGAAATAATAAAGTAAAGAGGTATATTATAATCATGTGGTTGTAATTAAAAGATGAGTTAAAAAATTTTGAATTTGAAATATTTTCCAAAAATACATAAGCGGCAATACGTGAAACAAATTTAATTTGCTGTGTGTTAATTAGTTGAGGGGTTGTTAGTCTTTTTGTCACATAGAAGTACCTTAGTATCACATAGTGACTTAGGATGGTAAAAAAACTCAAAAAGTGACTTATAACGTAAATCACTCCTGTATAAATATATGTATCCAAGTATAGATCCTGAGAGAGGAGAGGTGTATATATATATAAACAAACAGCTTTCATCTCTGGCTCGTGTTGTTTTGTGTAATCACGACGAAAGGCGAGAGCCGAGGGAGAGAGAGCCATCACTCAAATCTCAGAAACACTCAAGGAGGGGTTAGATAGATAGAGAGATAGAGAGAGATTTTGGTGTGCGAGGGATACAGATAGGAATCGAATCGAATCGAGAAGTTAGGGTTTGGGGGAATTAGGGTTTCGTTTGCTCCGAATTTGGGGAAAATCGAATTCTAGAAAGAGAAGGTGATCTCGAGGACCTGAATCATGCAAATGTTATTTCCCCCCAATTTTGTTAGATTATTTTTTAATTTTAATTGTGAATTTGTTAGATTATTATCTATAAGATTCCGCATTTTATGGGTTACGATTCTCTGTGGATTTGATTTGTTAATTCGATTTCTCTCTTGTCTGGGTTGATTTTGGATCAGTATCTTATTCTTATGTCTGGTTTAAGATTTGATTTTTTTTTAATATGTTCTTTTGTCCATTTGTAACAGTTGGAGGAGCACGATAGGAACCGGTCTTTTGAGTCAGGGTTATTGCAGATGGTGAGATTTAGCTAAATCCCCTCTTTTTTTTCTTCCTTTTGTTTTTGTATTGTCTTTGTCCGTTTCCTGGATGAGAAGGAGCGATGAAATGGCATAACTAAGGCTTAGATCATGCAGTTGATCATGACATCTTTTTTGATTGGAGGATAGTAATCTATGTAATTCGCATCTAGAGTTGGTGTTGCTTCTGAGTATTTGTGTTGGTGTTATTATACACTTGGTAGCAGCTAATATAAACAATCTTCATGTAATGCTATTGCCAGTTAAATCATGAGTTTGCTCGTCGTTCTTGTTTGAATAGTTTTGTGATGTGATTATGGACAGTCTGATAATTGAAAATGAGGCAGCTTGTCCTTCGTAATTCATTGATATTGAGGATTGTTTTGTTTTTGTTATTAACTGTTATTGTATCGTATGCAGGCTGATAGAAGCGTCGGTAAGCGTTCAACGAATCAGAGGGGTTTTCCGGAAATGGACTCTGGGACATGCAATGTTTGTTCCGCTCCTTGTTCATCATGCAAGCATCGTAACGTGGGTTTCACTGGATCAAAATCTGACGAGTCATCAGATGAAAACGGCCACGGAGTTGCTGGAAGCCAGTGTTCTGTAAATGAGGACCGTCTTTTGCCTTCAAATAACACTGCTAGTGAAGCAAGCAACCTTGTTAATTCCAGTCGCGATGCTCTCTCTGAGAATGCTGAGAGTAGGGAAACAATCAGACGTTCTGGGATGTCGAATGATCCCGGAGCTGTTGCAATGACTTCGAAGACATCTTTATCTGGGAGCAGGATGAAACATAAAGGGTCTGCATCAGCTAATGTGTTAGATCAGAGCTCTACCCGTTTAGAGGGCCAGGAAGATGGGATACTGTCAGAATCCGAAAAACTAGGACCGGACAAAGAGGAAACTTCAGTTGAAGGATCCTCACAATCTGGCCAGAACGGGAAGGATGTGAAGTCAACTAAAAGGGTTGCCTTCAATAAATCAGATGAGTCAGTCTCATCAGCTATGTCTGAGAGCGAGAGCGATTCTGAAATGGTCTTACATGATGTAAGTATTGCGGTTTTGTCTCATATTAGAAATTAGTGATACACCTACTTTGTTTTTTTTTCGTTTCTGTAATATCTACTCTTAATTTCTGGGTGCATTTTTTTTTTCAAACTGAGCCTTTTCTTTTTGTTTGTTGAATAGGTAAAAGTTTGTGATATCTGTGGAGATGCGGGTCGTGAAGATCTACTTGCTATCTGCACCGGATGCAGTGATGGTGCAGAACACATGTAAGCCTGCTCTTCTATTCATGTGAAAGAAAACATTCTAATGGCAATATTGAATTCAGGATGTTTTCGAATTGTTAGTAATATAATTTGATTTGATTTTAGATAGATATTAGTTTTTGATATTGATTGACATGCGTTCCATCAATAAAAGGTAGCTCCATGTTCTGTGCTAATAATATAGTTTTGTTTTACTCAGCTATTGCATGCGGGAAAGGCTCAATGCAGTTCCTGAGGGTGATTGGCTCTGTGAAGAATGTCAGTTTGGCGAGGAAGCTGGAAAACAGAAGCAAGGTAAAGCTGAATATGTAACCAACCATGCTGTCTTTGGGGAAAAAATAGCAAACAAAACTTAGATTCACATTTTCTGTTTCAAAATTTTCTAACGAACTTGAAACATGCAGAAGCTAAGAGAAAAAGAGAAACTGAAGCAATCCTCAGTCCACATAGCTCAGGCAAAAGGCACGCAGATAAGATCGAGGCAGCTCCAGATGCTAAAAGACAGGCGGTTGAAGATTCAACTGGGTCACCCAAGAAATCTGTTCTCCCCAGAATAGGTGCTTTATCTCGCGAAACATCACTCAAGGGCTTAGACAGTCCAAGGGGAAAGCTAAGTCATCAATCATCTTTCACTGATAAGACAGAAGGTGCACGCTCTACTAGTTCACAGCTTCAACCTCCAAAAGGTAGGCTGTATAATGGGATTTCTCTCCTTGAATGCAACTCTGCCTTATCTTTATTGTCATAGTTCCGGTAATAGAACATTACTTCTTTGTTTGTCCAGGTGCATTTTTGAAATCCAGTTCCTTCAATAGTTCGAGCTCGAAACCAAAAGTGCAACTTATAGATGTCCCAAGAAAGAAGATTGGGAAAGATACTTCTCTTGGTATAAAGGAGGGTGTTTTTGGAAATGTAAGCAAATCAATGTCAAGTAGGACTACAGACACTGGGAGTTCTAGTGGAAACGACTCGCAAGCAAAAATGATTGCGTCAAAAGTGTATCATTCACAAGAAGGCAAAAGCCCAAAGCAACTGAAGGATGGTAGCACAGAAGCTAATGCGCCAGCAGCCTCCACCGAACAGAAGCTTACTTCACGCAGCAGTTTGGGTTCTTCATATGCAAACAGTACCCGTGATTTGAAGGGTTTGCGGTCTGATGGTAAACGAGGTAGCTTGACGAAGCAAGTTAGCAATCTAAACCGGAACCGTCTAGAAAATCCTGTTACTTCTGGTATGATTCCTATCATTTTGTCGATATATTGGTACTTCTGTTACGCCATCTTCCATAGTATTTTGTTTGTATATGTTTTTAATCATTTTAGTATATGATCTCGCTTCTTTACAGGAGGTGATATTTCCATAAATGAGAAGTGCAATGCCCGCGAGCAAAGTTCAAGTCAAGCTGACTGTAAGGATGAACTGCCATCCACTTTCTGCGCGGGTGAGGGTGTGCCAAGCAACGGTAATGCACCTTCGCAGGATAGATTACCGCGGTCCAGGGAATTTAGAGAGACAGGGAAGAAAAGCAAAGAAGGGTTTGGTAAGCGCCAAAGGTCGAGCCTGTTATCTGATGCAAAAGGCTTACCATCATCTCAAAAAGGAGGCCAGACTGCAGAATCTAATGACACCTCAAGCGTTTCTGATAGTGATCCCGCCACCACTAAAATTGTTAGGGAGGATATAAATAAGGGTAATAGGTTGCGAGCAGCAGTAGATGCTGCTCTTCGTAAAAAGCCCAGCTTTGGCAAGAATAGAGTATTGGAGCAATGTGATACGTCCGTGGCATCTAATGTGCATCCTAGTTCTGATAAGACTTTACGAAATCAGTTACCTCAAAAGATGCATACGAATTTATGGCCTGCTCCTGACCCGTACAAACAGACAATGGTAACAGATGAAAAACAGCTTATACCCTCTGGTGTTGATGCGATGATGCCTCCACGATCTGTGGAACTTGATATGAAGCCTGAAGTTAATATTCCCTCTTTGAAGTCTGTCATGAGAGATTGGCCATTAGTATCCCCACCTGCTCTGTTGAGAAGCTCAGCCATTCCTGACCATGAGTCTATATGGCAGTAAGTTTTCTTTCTCCAGCCCTCTGACTTTTCCGTTGAGCTATACCCTCTTATATATATGTCCATGTTAAAGCATATTGAACTGTAAGTTTTCACATCATTTTTCCAGAGGAAACTTGGAGGTGTGGAAAGCTAGAAATCAGTCAGCTATGCATAGCGGAATGCAAGCACATCTATCAACCTTAGCATCACCCAAGGTTTCTGAAGTGGTGAATAAATTTCCAGAAAAGTTTAGCTTGAATGAAGTACCTCGGCTAAGTACATGGCCTGCACAATTTCAAGACAAAGGTACTAAGGAAGACCATATAGCTGTGTTCTTCTTTGCAAAGGATGTTGAGAGGTAGATTTCATACTCGCTTTTATTTTGTGTTTACTGGTTTAAATGTCGGACTGTAATATTTTTTTCCTGACGAGAGTTTTGTTGCTGCTTGTGTGTCACAGTTATGAGAGAAACTATAAGCCCCTCGTAGATAACATGATCAAGAAAGATTTAGCCCTGAAAGGAAACCTCGATAATGTTGAGCTTTTGATTTTTGCATCCAACCAGCTTCCTCCGAATTGCCAGCGTAAGAATGCTTACCAAAGTAGCACCCATGATTTAAATAATCTGTTTGGAATGTAATTCCAGTTTCTTTTTGTGTGAAAGCAGTACTTACAGAGTTTATTAATTGCAGGTTGGAACATGTTATATTTCCTTTGGGGTGTATTCCGAGGGAGAAAAGAGATTTGTACAAACCCACAAAAGAACACATCTTTGCTTGCTTCAGATGTTTTGCCCCGTGATCAAGACCCCAATGACTTGTGCCAGACGAGTTCTCCTTCCAAGAGTTTGGAGAAAGCGACTTCTCTACGTGAGAGCCCACACAAGATACATGAAACTCAAAATAGGACAGATGTGTTTAGCCATGAGAATCCAAGTGACAGAGAATCCTCTGTTGCGCGATCATGGATCACAAAGGTTGGTTTTTCTTAGTCCTTGGGTAAATCGTAAATGTTTTTTTTCCATCTTATCTGAACTCATAATAGGACAGTTTCATCTCTCAACTTCATCGGGTTCCTTAATGCAGGAGGAAACTGCTCGTAAAGAGGACGCCCCAGGTGCGAATCATGTTCCTTGTCAAGCTAATGGATCAAACTCTGGAGATAGTCTAGTGAAGAAGGTTGAAGAGCAAGACTTAGGTGGTAGAAAGGATGTGCCTTTGACTGTCACGGGCTCAGAGATTCCGCCTCCTTGCCAAGTCAATCCTCTAGAGAAAGATCTTCACAGTAGTCCGGCTAGTCACAGGAAGCGTCAAGTTTGGGAACTGACAAAACCCGCCACCGTGAACCAGAAAATGGAGCTCGGTAATGAAGTCTCATGCGAAGGATCTCCGCATAAGAAGCTGAAGACAGAAAACGAAAGCAGCAGCAGCAGCATATCACGGGATACAATTGGTAATGATACCGGGATGATGAAGAAGAGTCCCAAAGTCGTGTTCCCTTTGGACTTAAATGTGGAAGGAGAGGACATGGAACTAGACGATGATCTCATCCCACTTGGCAATAACAATGACGACGACAACAGCAGACGCACAGTGCCAAATCTCGAGCTGCCATTTAGAGGTGAACAAAGAACTGGACTATTGCCATTCTTAGCGGGAAAACCCAGCGCTAGCGAACAAAGTAGTCACAGCATGAATAAAGAAAAAGAGAAAGAAGATGATGACTCTGCTTCCCTGTCGTTATCACTCTCGTTTCCGGGAGAGGAGAAGAAGAATGTGAATACTCCGTTTTTTCTGTTCAGAGACCTTCCCAGATAACAAGGTTATATTGTTTAAGTTTATTTTATTATGAGTGTCCTTAGTTGTTGAAGAAGACTACAACGAGATAAAATCACAGGTTTGTATATGAAAATGGTGATGGGAAAGAAAGATACCGAATGTTTATTTTTAGTTACTGGTTTTTTATTTATAGAATAACAAAAGACTTCTGAAACCCTCTCTATATATATTTACTTGTGTACTGGTGGTGAGTTTTCAAGACGCATGAGAAGGGTTCTTTGGTAATTCAGCTTTAGTATAAAATATCAAGACAGGTGTGTCTTGTTCGTCTTCCCAGTGTTCATCATCAGATCTCTTGGTTTTTACATATCTAAATGGCGTCCTGTGTTGCTCATCTTACTCTCTCAGGTAATCAATTCCTTCTCACTTTCCATCCCCGCTCCTCAAAGGAGTATGTCTATTGATGTTCCCATGCATGATTTTATACGGCCAATCCCTCATCTTTACTAAGTATTTTTGTGAGGGAATATCTGAACAACTTAGAACTCTTAAGTTGCGTTTTGATCTGTGAGAGAAGAATTTTGAGAGATGCATATCTTCTTGTAGTAAAAAAAAAAAGCTTCTTGATTTGTAGTTCTTGAATCTGGTGGAAACAGGTTGGTCTCAATCTCATCTTGTGAAAGCAAATGGACTGTCTACTACAAAGCTCAATTCCAATTGTAACACTTCTGTATTGACTCTTCAGACGAAATCAAACCGGAGTCGCAAGTTTACAGTTTCTGCACGGTATGGGTAAGTATGCATGTCGGTTTATTATTTCTGTTTTTTCTCTCGTGGGTGAATGAATGAACGTCTTGTTGAAACTTAGCTCTACTAATGATTTTCAGAGACGAAGGGAATAGGAGAGGAAGTGGTGGTGATTTCATAGCTGGTTTTATTCTAGGAGGTGCTGTGTTTGGCGCTGTCGCGTATATCTTTGCTCCACAGGTTATTAATCTTTATGTCACTCTGTCTCTAATTCTTTTGGAACCTTGATGGGGAAAATAGTAGAGACATAATATATATAGCTAATGTTCAGAGGCTTTGGACTATGTTACTAATCTAATAGTGTCTTTGTATGAACTCTGTTGGAAATGATGAGTTGATTGGGGTTTAGTTCTCATGACTGTTTCATGTGCTACTTGGTTTATATCATTTACAAATCTAGCTTATAAAATTTGTTTGTTTTTCTAATCTCGGGTTTCAGATCAGAAGATCGATAATGAGTGAAGAAGATGAGTATGGTTTCAAGAAGCCACAAGAACCAACGTACTACGATGAAGGTTTGGAGAAAACAAGAGAGACGTTGAATAAGAAAATCGAACAGCTTAACTCAGCAATTGACAATGTTTCTTCACGGTTAAGAGGTCGAGAAAAGAACACTTCTTCTTCTCCCAATGATGTACCTGTGGAAACTGACCCGGAAGTTGAAGCTACGACTTGAGGAAACCAGACATATTTCTTCTTCTATGTTTTTCATTTGTAACCAGAGTTCAAAAACAGTCCTGATTTGGTGTTAGTGCTTCACTTTTTTTTTT
Source organism: Raphanus sativus (assembly GCF_000801105.2). NCBI lineage: Eukaryota > Viridiplantae > Streptophyta > Magnoliopsida > Brassicales > Brassicaceae > Raphanus > Raphanus sativus. The sequence continues at coordinate 25,142,954 of NC_079513.1, forward strand.
TCATTTTTTCTGGTTGCTTCTGTGCTCAGAGGCCTCTGTAGTAACACACTCTTGCAAAGCGAATTATACAGTTATTTGTTGTTCCTAATGAATTTGAAATTGGTTAAATTCAATTTAGCTAAACTCAACTCAGCAGTATTCAGTTTTCAGACATACCTAGTTGATAACTTGATATGCATTTTATGTAAAGAAAAAAAAAACTAAACTAAAATAAGTTTTGTTTTTGTATTTATGTACAAAAACAAAGTGGACATAGGATAAGATGTCTGAAACAAACCGATAAAAGAGAGATAGAGAGATAGATAGACATTGGCCGGTGGCCTCGTCACAAATGCAAAATATCTAAAAAAGGATTCGGGAAACCTTTTCTTTTTTGTCTAAAAGAGAATCCAAAACCTTTCTTTCATTCCTCAAAATTCCCAGCACAAGCAATCCCACAAGATTCGTCGATTCAACTAATCCCATTTTCTCAGTAAAAGTTTCGTTTTTTTTGATCTTTTGTTAGAACCGAAAGGGAAACACTTTCAATCTTCCTTTTCACTTTTTTTTTAGCGTTCTGGGTGTTTCTGTTTGATGAGGTGCGAGGAGGAGATTCTTCCTCCTCTGTTTGTGTCTCTGTCAGATGGAAGACAATGATAAGTCTCCTCCTCCCCCTAAGGTAAAAAAATATTCCTGGGAAAAAATGGATGATGTCTGGTTTTGTTGATGTTAGTGTTGGAACATGAAAGATCTGATTCAGTTTCGTTTGAGTATAATAAGTTCTTTAGATTCAAGGGTCATTGGTCTTTCTTTTGGATTCTTATTTAGTAGTCCACTTTTTTTTTTACTTTTAAATCCTGAAACTTGTGAGTTTTTGTTTGTTTGTGTGGTTGAAGGATTACTATAAGATTCTAGAAGTTGATTACGACGCAACTGAGGAACTGATCAGAGTGAATTACCGGAAGCTTGCTTTGGTTAGTGCACTCGACAACAACAACCCCTTCTCTAATTATCTGTTGAAATGTCCTTGTTTCTTTTAGATTGTGTTTTATTAGTATTTCTCTAGATCAAAAGAAAAATGCTGTTCTATTTCTCTGGCTGAGAGTGCTTTTGGTTGTTCCATTTTACAGAAGTGGCATCCTGATAAGCACAAAGGAGATAGTGCAGCTTCAGAAAAGTTTATAGAGATAAATGATGCTTATAACGGTAAAAGTCTTCCTTTTGCACCTTCTGTTTTTATGCATATACAGTATAAAGCAGATAAACGTTGTAGGAAGAGGAGTAAGAAACAAAATTTAGCTCCTTGACCTTTATTCTTGTGTTGAAGTATAGACGCAACCTATGTAGTTGCAATCCTCAGCTCTCTATTTTTCTTAAGTTTATGCAAGCATTTGTTTTGGCCTGTGACTCTGTGGTCACCTCAAAGATAGCTTTGTACCATTGAGAATGTGATAAGAGTTTAGAGAACAATGTGATCTCTCTATCTCTTGTCGTGTCTTGAATTGCTAAAGTTACATAGCTTCTTCTTTTTTCTTATGCAGTGCTGATGGATCCTGCTGCACGTTTTGAATATGATTTAACCGGTATCTATGAGATCCACAAGTATACTTTACGGGTGTGTAACATGTTCTCTTTACATTTGAAAAGGAAAAAAAGAAAGAAAGAACGTGGTATTTAGTTTTTTTTTTGATGAGTTTTTTATTGAGATATCTCGATGCTTTCATTACACAGGAATATCTTGCCAGATTTAAGGGAATGATACTCACTTGCAATGGGCTCGGTATCAGCCAATCCTCATCACCATGGTAACCTCTCCAGCTTTTCATTTTTTGTTTCTCCACAGTAGTCAAAAAATTCTCATATATCATCATATCATGAAACTGTGTTGTTTGCATAGTAGCTTGTACTCATCGCTAAAACTTTTTTGACTGCAGGACACATCAATTGTCTGAGACTAGCAGCAAAACAACAGACTAGCGAGGTTGGTTTTCTTTTCTTTTTTTATCTCTTCTTGCTACTTGGATCCATCTCTGAATCCCCCAAAAATAAAACACAATCCTCATTATCTTAACAGGATGATACTGTATAAACTGAAAACAGAAGTTAGAGGAGAGCTGTAAAACTATGTCAAGATTCTCATACACTTTCTTGTCTCACCGACTTTCTTTAACAGGGTGTGTGTTTGTGGAATGTACAAAACTGGAGCCATGGCGCGGAGCTTTGTCATGATATGCTTTAGTTAGATGTTGTATTGTTCTGAGCCGATGTTAGAATTAGAGAAGCGATTATGGTCTCTGGTTTCGGCGGGTCATACGTTTACACAGTTGTGATGATCCAGGTCTTGTATTACTTACTTACTTTCATCATTCATTGTTTTTCAAACTTGAAAGTGAATGATACAAATTAATGAATTGAGAAGACCTGATACATACATAAAACAAAACATTGGTATACAGAATACATTATGAAAAAAGAATGTGCAGTTTTAAATTTGACATAACTTACTCAGCTCTTCCAAACGTGGTAGCTAAGTTTTCCAATACCACCAATGCTTTCTCTATCTTCCCGTTATCACATAAACAATGTAACAATTCATAGATTATATTGTTTTGAATTTTCCAAACATTGGAACTGCTCTGATGTGCCTATATTGGTTAATGGTAGATGCTGTGTAACATCTAGGCCTAGTTTATAAAATTAAGAAGTGCTTTGTTGCGCAAAATAATCTTCTTTTTTAAAGTAAAAAACTAATTGAAATTGGTCCATTTTTAGATTCAGTTTTATAGTTCTACTTATGCCACTTATTTATGCTTTTGATTTTAGATCGATCCAAGCTGTTTACGGCAAATTATAGAGGTTGACCACTAATCCACCTCTGAAACATGATAAAGCTTCCCTTTGGTTTATATTCTGGTGTATGCCCACCTCCCTGTAAATCAAAATCAGACCATTAAAAAGTTAATTGTTACCTTTTCTTATACTAATGGCAAAGACTCATGTTAAAAGATCAATGGAGAAAGACTTGCTTTGATAGTAGCATAAGTCATCTTATTGGCATAAGTCTGAGTGTATCCAGCAACTTGATTGTGTATCATCCATGGCCTCCACATATCAACAATGGAATAGTTAAGAGATCTTATCCATGCTTGCGTTGAAACAAAAGGCGCCAATAAGTCATGATCACCACTATATGTTAACCAAAACAAAAGAACCATTAGAGTGTTTCAAAAATAAAAAAGAACCATTAGAGTTTACTATAACGTTACAAAGTCCCAAACCAATCTAACCTGAAGATGAGAGATCGGTATCCTTTGATGCTATTATTAATATGGTATGGTACGCTGCTTTTGATGTCGAAATCGTATGGCTTACCCGAAGAACACCGCACCCATCTGTCTATACTTCCCTGGAATCATATATTCAAAGTTGTTTTATTGTACATTGTTTATTTAGCATTATAAAACTCAAAGCTTGTATTTCTACCTTTACCACGTGAAGTGCTTCCCGCACGCTCTCGTCATTGGCCCAGAGGGAAGATAGTAAATCTGTATATTCCTACAAGTGGGTGTAAAATCATTCTTGTGTTACACTCAATGGTTACAAAAGTTCATTACTATTCCAATACTATATATGATAGAAGCATATAGCATTGACGAATAGGAAGAATATGGATTGCTTACATAGCAATGATCATCATCAGTAGACGGAGCCGAAGTGTTTGGAAGGGGAATGTATCTTCTTGGAGACGAGGCGGGATCGCACCGTGGTATTAGAATATTAGCAAAGTTTATTCTAGATATACACTGCAAATGTAAACCCCCAAAAATGTATAATAATTACACAAAATATAATGTATATACTATCTTTTACTCTGCTTTTGTGGTTAGGGATACTGAATGACACTTGAACACTATAGATAAGAGTACAACTATTATGATCAGTGTTATACCTTTAAGAACTCGTCGAAATGTTTCAAGCATTCTGTGTTGTGTGGATCTATATTGTCATAATTTCCTTTGCAACTTCTCTTCAACGACTGCAAACAAAAAGAGTTTTGTATAGGTTGCTTGTTATCTAACTCCTTTCATGTGATAGTTACGTACCTCGTAGAGTTCATCAGAGATTAGTGCCATCCCATGTGCGAATGGAATGCGTTGGTTATGGTCAAATTCAGTATCTGTTACAGGGTTTCCTAGTACATAACCCTATTTGTAAAGAGAAAATAGAAGTGACAAATGTTTGTTTGACAAATTATAATATAGTTAACATAAGAAGCAGCCAAGTACAACCTCAAGATTTATTTGAGGCTTAAACCCAAGATTATTTCCTGCATAGTCAATCATATCATCATGTAGAATTTGTTATAAAAATGAAACATCTAGAGAGAAAAACAAAAGATGAAGAGCACACATACATACCTTTGGAGATTTCTTGAACGGTGGCTGGAATGATCTTACCAGAATACGAATCTCCACTCACATAAAACGGATTCGAGATAAACTCTTTATGCTCACTTAACCACTGTACAGTAACAACAACACATCTAAACAGTAATGTCTTATATTCAGTAAAGAAAAAGAAAAGATGAATGCTTCAAGAAAGTGTTGTTACACCATTGATTAGGAAACAGATAATTTAACTAGTGCCTTTTAAAAGTCATGTCATAACTCACAAACTAGCTTTAGGGTGGGTAGATCTATTGGTTATGGGCTTATCGGATACTCAAGTTAGTTAGCCTTCTTCTTTTTTTTTTTTACCTTGCGAATAAATTCATGGATCCGCTTAGCTTCTCCCGAGTCACTAGGTGTATCAATAAATTGAGTTGTTGCATAGGAGAAGCCACTACCAACAGGCTGGTCCAGGAATATTATGTTCGCAACCTACAAACAATGATCCACAATAACCAAATGTTACGAATATTAAAGTGAGGTACATAACAAATTTTTTTTTTTAGTGTGTACCTTTGTCCATGAAAATGTAGTAGAAAGCAAGGTGGGCCTACCTCCATTGTAACCCTTATCAACCTTAAATGTCACAGGCCCTGCTTTTTTTTTTGTCAATTCAAACCACATTTGTCTTCCTTTAGATCATATAGAGTTTTTAGATTTTTTATACCGTTCTCAAAAAGAAGACCAGTGATAGAAGAGCAGCCAGGTCCTCCAGTTAACCAAATAAGAAGAGGATCTTCTTTTGGATTCTTCTCAGATTTGATGAAGTAGTAAAACAATTGCACTTGCTCTTCTTCACCAACTCCAATATACCTGAGCAGTGACAAACCAACAGTGGATCTAAATACTGTATATGGTTTTGGTCTTACTCTTTTAACATAAAAAAAAATACATGAAGATTATATGAAAACAAAAACAAACCCGGTCTCAAGCTCGAAAGGAAGAGGACCTTCAAAACCAGGAAGACACTTGACAATAGAGCCAGAATTTGCATGTGGACTCAAGATGATCACTAAAAGAAGGAGAAGCAGCTTCTTAGCCATTTACTTCTAGTCTCTCGTTAAGCTATAAGTCACCACTGACCGGGTATTGTTTTGTTTTTAACTCTGGAGTTGACTCTTAAATTAAATGCAATGAAGTTAGCCAGTTGTCAACACATCTCTAATATTCTTTACACGTATAGTTTTTTTGTAAATTAATGGTTTTCAATTCATCTTTTTCGTCTGTTTCTATTGTGATTATTGGCATAACTCTTAATTGTATCCAGCAAGTTGCGTGTGGTATCGTACTTGGCTTCCATGCTTGTCATTAATGTGAAAGGAACCTTCATATCTTGATCACCACTATTTAACAAAAAGTGGACTTTCCTTTGCTGTTTCGTCTGGTGATACATCTTGAAAGACTATCATAAAGCTATATCAACATTATGAAGCAACGGTTTTAGAAGTCCAGCGCGAAAACCCTACAGGATTTTGAGGAGAGGAAGTGAAAACCACATCCAAATAATAGCTTCGAAGCAAGAAGCTGAAGAAGAAACTAGGGATAGGTTCTCCATCTGTTATTTGTCTATTTGCAATAAAGAGACAGAGGAGTCTAAAAAACCTTTCTGGTGGAGAAGACGAAAGATATGATGAAGAAGAGTCACTCTTTGGTCTGAATAAGCCAAGTGTATACTTCAGACACGAGGTTTGACTTAGTACCGGTCTATGATCCAATGCGACAAAGTACACAGGAAAACCTTTTCGGGATGTACTGGTGGCGCGAACTTAACCGTCAAGACTTCCCATTATCATCTTGTTATGTTTCCAACAATGGCCCGTTATGACCAAGTGGTATATACTTAGAAAATAGCCCATAATAAATTTTAGTATTGTTGGACCGGCCTGGAACTTAACTTGCATCAGATTCTAATACTATCTACTGGGCCCCTTTAAGCTTTATGGACTATAATTTATAACTTCTAATATATAAACTCTTTTCAACATGAACTAAACTAGAAGCTAGGAGGCGCAGAGAGTGCAATGCTAATCAATTTAAATCAACGTACGTCAATCTTACGCTGTTTTGATACTTGGTAACATTTTCTTGAAATTTCGATATACTAATTCTTTTCGGTATTTAGCTTCAACTTAGTATTCTTCATCTTCAGAAAGTTCAGTTTATCTTCTTTTTCAAAAAGGAACAAAACGAAAACTTGTGTTAAAGGAACTATGAATAAAGTTTCGTCAAGTCAGTTATGAAGTTAAAATCAAAATATTAGCTTTGATCGGATCCATTGGCTATAACAGCCTGTTGGTATATTGATTTAAAATTTACTATATTTTAACATGCGCTCTAAAACCGTGGGTATATTTTTATGCGGTATGTTTTTTATCATTTTAAGAAAATTTGATTGAATTTATAAATTTTATTAGAAATAAATGATTTTAAAGTAATTCTATTTGTGTTTCAAAAAAAATTGATCTATTATAACACTTGATTTTCAAGCAGTGTTTTCATATCCGATCCAGACATGTCGTTAGACTGATAGATCCAGTGATATATGTACAATCGGTTCAATTTAATAAAAAGAATTGTAACTGGAAATCTTGGAAATCCCGGTAAAAATTCCAAACCCCGCTATTAACCTATGATCCGATATTAGATGATCCGCTGAAAAAAAAAAGATTATAATATTTTTGAAATTTTTATAAAATAACTTATAGTACTTTTTAATATTATAAATTTGAAAAATGTTTAATTATTTAGACTTTAGTGAAACTTGTATTATGTCATTTAAAGAAAATGAAACAATGGTAATAGGAAAAAAAATATTGCTATGAAAATAGTATTTTTTGGTTACTAATAAACTATGATAAATTTTTATTTTTATTTATTTTAGAACTAAAAATTAATTTTAAGATAATTTTCAAAAATGTTTGAACACTCAAAATTGGCATATCATTATTATGTACAAAAGCGACATAATAATAATAATATATATATATTTTAATTTTCATGTATATATTCATATCTGATCATTAAATAATATTATACATAAAAATGACATTCAATTAAATGGAAAGTATAATATGCATAACAATTAAAATTATTATCATTCACAAATAATGGAAAATTTTAATTACTATAAATATATGGAATATTTATTTGTTAGTTTAAATAAATAATATTTAATATTAAATTAGATGTAAATAGCGTGACATTGTAAATAATTTTAAAATCAAGGGTATAATACTAATGGGGATTATGTTCTAATAGTATAATACTCCCTCTGTTTTTTTAAGATACATATTCTAGACTTTTCACATATATTAAGAAACTAGGTGATAACCCGCGCTCTGCGCGGGGTGAGTATACTTAATATAACCTTAATATTTAAACTACATATTTACATAAAGTATATAAGTTTGAGACATATATTTCATAACATATAATAGCCTACGTAGCAGTTCGGTTCAGGAGTAAGTAATTTGCATTACTATTATTTTAGACAAATTATTTTAATATTTGTATAAGGTCTTAGGTTGCATAGATTTTAGAAATGTAAATAAACTAAATGAACAAACAAATTAAATCGCAACTTTAAATAAGTTGAGATAAAACGAAATAGATGATGTTATTTTGTTTTCATAATATAAGGTCCAGAAAATAGGGAACATAATAGTGAAAAATGATAAACATTAATTATAATTTTAAAAATGGAATCCTTCCCAAAGTTGCTTTAGTCATTTCCAATTGCTCAGAAAATATCTCTTCATTTGCAATCCTAATAAAAAAAAAAGTGGGTCTACAAATTAAGAATACTTGTAAACATTATACGAATGATATCAAAAACGTTAAGATAAGTTAGAAATCACATAACGGAATAGATGAGACGAAATAAAACATTACCTTTTCTTGAGAGCATCAGTTTCTGGTACGTCATTGGGCTGGAAGATTACGTTGGAAAATCCTTCAATGTTTGAGAATTTTCTGAATCATCTTGTTCAAGTGAATAATAAAAAATAGTTAGCAATATTTAAAGTAAAGAACAGCCCTATCTCTATTGTTTTTTTTCGTTTAAAGTGAATTGTGCCCATAACAATACACCTCTCCACCTTTTATACATAATCAACTTTTAAAATAAGTAAACTTTAATATTAAATCAAGAAAGTAACATAAAAAATTGTGGCATTTACCTGACGACAGTCTACCAATTCGGCAATTGATTTTCGAGGAGTATTAAACAGAAAATTTTGCTTTTCGGTTTCATCATCGTTTCCGGCAGCCATTCGAGATTGAGAGAGGTGGTGTTCCAAATATGGTGGTTGTGTACAGGTCTGTGGTTGAGGTGAGGTATTTAAATATGTAGAGGTTCGTTTAAATATGGTAAATAATTCATGGCATTGAATCATAATTGGGTGATTGATATGGTAAAATTAATATCATATCAATTTCGGCAATAATCAATCCATGATACTTTGGAAATTAGAGTGTTATGGTTTTTAAACTTTAGGAAACGCATTATGATTGATTAATCTCATAATTAATTGGTAACATCAATTTGAAAATCCATCATAGGCAATACCATCTTTAGGATATTATGAGCATCAAATGTGATTCAATTAACTTTGTTATTATTTTACAAAACCATATGAAACTCATATACGCAGTGGTTCGTGCATTAACAAAAGAAAACTATAAAAGTATAAAATCTTCAAATATATGTAACCATATAATACCCTACAGCCAGCATGAAGATTTGTATAAAATTCGTAAATTTAACACGCATGAAGAATACAATAATTTTTAATTGGTAGCATTTTTAGCATGGATGGTTTTGTTTCTAATATTTTCGACAATGATTAGTTGGTTTAAGGAAACAATTGGTAGACATAATGGAAACATATTTCCATAAACATAAACATAGTAAATAACGTGTCTAGAAAAAAACATTTAAGGAAACAATTGTCATACGACATCATAACGTATTCATATTGACATACCTCCGAAAATGGTTAATTTTGTATCATGTCTTATAATAAAAGTCTAACATATAAAGCAATGGCAATGAAATGTAATATTCCTAGCAATCAAAGGGTTTTCTCAAGTTAAGGTTGAGAGTGAATTTGGGAGTGACACATAAGAAATGGCACATTGTAATTAACACATGAAGACAAGGTTAATCTTTATGAGTGCTCCTAAAATAATATATAGGGGATCACATTAAAAATACATTGATTTTTGTGAATAACAATTTTCCATAACCTTTAACCAATAAAAATCTAATAAACACAATTAATTTTCTTGAAGTTAACAGATTTTCATTAAATAATACATTGAAAAAGTAAAAAATATATCTTTTTAAAACAATTTTTTTTCTAGAACATGGATCTTTAAAAAACAGAGGGAGTAATACCCAAACAGTTAAAACAAAAGGGTACATTACAAATTTACAATTACATGTTAAGAAACACATGCACGTGTATATAATATACACACACCTAGTTTGGTATAAGTTTTGTAAAGCGAACTCGTCGGGCCTTTAAAAAAAAGTTAATGCTTTAAGGGTTTAAATAAGGGAGCCAGTAAAAGTTGGTAAAAGGTTACTGTGATATCTTTATCAAAAAAAGGTTACCATGATATGTGTTGTGTATATGTAGGACTTTTTCTTGGGTTCACCCCCTATGGTGAACCTTTAGGTTCACCAACCAATAGAAAGTTGTTATTTTAAATCTAGTATCTTTTAATTAAGGAAATAAAAATAACTTGCCAAATTATATTATGCTTTTAAAATAAATAAAAAGATTAAATAAATAAAAATAAAAATAGTTCTCAATAAAAATTATTTTAAAAAATATTTATTTATAAGATTTGGAGTTTAGTGTTTAAGATTTATAGTTTAGAATTTATCCAAATGCTTAGTGTTTTTCTAAGGGTTAGGGTTTACCCAAGGGTTTAGGGTTTAGGATTAGAGTTTAGGGTTTAGTGTTTTGTTGACAACATGTTTAGTGTTTTTTCCAAGGGTTTATGGTTTACCCAAGGGTTTAGGGTGTATGATTAGAGTTTAGGGTTTAGTATTAGAGTTTAGGGTTTAGTATTAGAGTTTAAGGTTTAGTGTTTTGTTGACAACATTAATTTTTTTTTTAATTCGTTTTTATATACTGTTTTTATTTATTTTTACATTTTATTTTGAAAAAATAATATAATTTGACAAATTATTTATTTCCTTAGTTAAAAGATACTAAATCTAAAATGACAAGTTTTTATTGGTGGGTGAACCTAAAGGTTCACCCTAGGGGGTGAACCCAAGAATAACTCTATATGTAGGACGATGTAATGCATGCATGCATTCGATTATCATCGATTCATCATAACTTCATCATCTTGCAGCTTTTTTGTTTACTTTTGCTTTTTTCTTCCCTTGACTTTACCTTTTATATTTATTTTAATTTGTCAGAAAATATTAATTTATATAAGTGAGAACACATAGGGGGTAAACAAACTTATGGGGAAAGCACTTTACCTAGTGAATATATCTTTTTCTCTTCTAGTTTTTATCAGCTTCAGGGCAAAATCAAATTCCAATCCAGTAATTCTTTTTTCACTTGTTATTAAATGCTCGCTCCCTATTTAAAAAAGGAAAATTAAATAAAATTAAAAAGAAAGGAGCAATCATAAAGCAATCGATTACAAAATGATTTCATCACCTCTCACATCAGACTATCTTTTCTGCAATGGGCAGAATAGTTCTGTACCCTTCTGTCTCTTCGCATTTATTGCTCCTTTTCTTCCCTCCTCTCTCTTTCTTCTTTCTTCCTTTCTCATTCTCTCTCTCTCAACCTTAAACTTACATCAATTAATTAAGCTTTTTGAACCGTTTATGCTGACTTTTCATATTGGAATCAGAGATGTTCCTACACTTTAGTGTCCTCTCCCTAACATCTTGCGAAAAAAGCTCACTTAGATTTCAAACCTACTTAGAAAATCCATATCAACGTCGATGCGATGGGGTTTATAGATACTAGATAGAGTTTTTTCCTTTTTTTGGATTGAAATTGCAAGTAGAAAGACCATGAAACAGTTGTCTAGCTAAGTTTTGGTCGCGAGGAATTTTGGGGATAGCATATCAAAAGCTCATAACTATTAGTAAATTGACATCTTCATTGTTGTTGCAGAGAAACTATGATGAATATTGAGAGGTAAATCTTCTAACCATTCACAAAGGTTTGATGATCTTTGCAGGTTTTAAAGCTGTATACTTAACTTTCGTTTTTCAAAACAAAAACCTATTTAATTAACTTTCTTTCAGATTTTCTGTTTTGTCTACCATTACCGTCATACTAGTCATTCATTAGGTTTCTTGATGGCTATCAGTCGATGTTTAACAATAACATATATTCAAACCTCTATATTAATAAATCAAAGACAAGAGGTTAAAAAGAAATATCAAAGAGAAGAATAAATGTTGAACCCGGTATGGTATGTAACCTAGTCGGTGTGGTAAGTACAGAATATGTATTATAGTTACGAGACGTTGGTGGGTGTCACAGTACATTCTTTAGTGTTGTGTGCTCTTTCACCCTCATAATATTCTAACTTTATTGATTAATCAAAATAACAATATATAGACATAGAGAATTTGACGTTACATGATATATATTCAACCAATATAAAGATATGGACCCCCTTCATGAACAGTTGACATCACATCTCTCTCTCTCTCTCTCTCTGACTGTTGTTGGTTAATGAGACAACTACAACACCTTCATGCCACATCTCATTCTTCGCCAATCTTCGGTACAATTTGCCAATTCCTTTAGGCCCCATCTTTTTTACCCTACAAATATACTCTTGTAGAAGCGATACACAAAATATATATATATATATAAAGAATTACCCCCCCCCCTCCCCAAGAAGTTGATCAATTAAAGTTTTGTTTCAATTTCTCTCATAACCAAACCAGCCCTAGTGATCCAGAAGTTACAAATACACCATTGAGTGATCAGTATGTTATATTAATGCAGGTGTAAGTTATTTTTTGGAGTGTAGTTCCAATGATTTTCTTTTATCTTATGTTTTCCATTTTCTTCCATTTTGTTATATATATGCACACTTAATTTTAGTTAACTTTGACAGGTACCTTACAAAATGATGTGGCGCATTAGTGGTGGATTAATTACTAGCTAGTGATCCTACTTCTACTCTCCGATGAATTATGATAGTAGTTTTTAGTAGAATTATTCTGTAATTACAAATATTCTTATGTATTTACGAAATAGTACCACATCGCTTTTTCTTTTAAATTTTGAGTGTACATCTTTTTCATGATTTTAGCCGTGCAAATTCATATAATGTGATTGGAAATAAATATTAGCTTCTTTGCTATAACTTCACAAAATCTAAAAGGGGATAATAATGTCAACCTTTCTCTTGTTTCATCCTTTTGAGATTGGAAGGGAATGAAATAATTTAATTCACAACTCTAGAAATTTTGCTATTTGCATAACATAAAACAGTGGGTCCAATGTAACCCTATGATTATATTTCAAAATACGTAAAGCTTAAAGTAGTTTTTGGGTGTTTATTTAAACATAACTAGATCATGACCCGCGCGCCTGCGCGGATTTATCTTTTGATTTACATATTTTATATACATGTTGTATATTATTTAAGATTTATAATATAAAAAAAGTTAGAATGATCCGGAACCAAAAAAATCGATCTGGACAAAACAAATCAAATACATACTTAGATCCAAATGTTGAGAACTCGAATAACTCATACCTGAAATGAACAGATTTATACCCGATCCAGTAAGCTAAATTTCAAACATAATATCTTTTGTTATATTTTTAATTTATTTTTTTAGGTTGGTGAAATTTACTATTTATTCGGAAGATTTTTGGCTAACTTAATGGTATATATTCATAGGTTTCTTTTTTTCTGAACAGAAAAAAAGATTTAGGTCTTGATTAAATTTATTTTATATAACAAATTGCTGCTATAAATAATTTTTATATAAACTAATTTGTAACAGTAATATCATTTTTGTTATAAATTAGTATATCATGGTTTATAGGTTCAAAGTATAGAGTTAGTCGTCTTCATAGTATTGCTATTATTGATAGATGCAAATTAATGACTACATATAATATATTGTATTATTAGTAATTTGTCGTATATTATTATATGTTAGTAGATGTATTATTAATAATCTATTTTATAGAATAATATGCTAGTGGATGTATCTAGTTTATAGTAAAATATATGCAATATAAGGAAACATGCGTAGTGGATATAATAATAAGGTAAGAATTGAAAACTATGGTAATGGTTGATATTAATTATTTATAAAAAAGCATGTCTAGTAATAAGTAGATTAATATAGCATTAATTACATAAAGTCCAACTTTAAAATCCACCTAGAAAAATTTGTAATATTTCTGTTTTAATAAGATAGATATGGAAGAGTTTATTTCTCTAACCTGAGAATTGAGAGGAATATTTTTGCACTGAAAGGAAAGCAAAAAAAAAAGGGGTGAGAAAAGCATATTATATATCGTTGTTAGTGAATCAATGATGAACAAATCATGTTGGACTATTCGCATATAAATACCTTAAAAAAAAAAAATTAATGCCCAGTTTTGAAATGATTTTTTTGTTGTTGGAAAAGCTTGACGCACAAAGACCAAAAAGTTATCACCATGTTTTTCATCAAACTAGTCTAATGTAATTGCTATACTCTGAAAAAATTTACCCAGAAAGGAAAAGAAAAATTATATACTCCCTCTGTTTCATTATAAGTGTCGTTTTAGACTTGTGCACACGGATTAAGAAATCATTTAATTTTGCATATTTTCAATATAAAAACATCATTACCGATACAATTCAACCAATAAAAAAATTGAATGGAGAATAAAGTTAATAAATTTTGCATTGAAACTCTAAAACGACACTTATTTTGCAACGAAAAAAATTCTCTAAAACGACACTTAATATGAAACGGAGGGAGTACTACATTGTTTAGGATGTGAAACCAACATTCTTCGCATTTTCCCTTTTATTCTTGTTTTTATACAAACGCCGTTAGTAGGAACTATACTACAATCAGATAATAGACTCAATCATATCAATTTTCCATTCAATTTATTCATAATTTAAAAGTTTAAACTGGTCATAAATGGATTTTAAAATAATGTATGCATATTACCTTTTTCTGATCTTATTTTCTAACTATCAAATTTTTATTTACTAAAACTAACCAATACTATATATTATATAGACGTTATCTGATCATGATATGATATTTTGTTTACTAGAAATTTGAGTTGCTACACAAGAAAACACTTCTGCAAGGCGCTCCACTGAGATCGATTACTTCTCTTATATTCCTTAACCAACATCTCTTTTGCTCTTTCAATGAGAAAAGTGAGCAAATAAATTAATTTTTAGTCCAAATTTTAATCTTCTCTAATGTGTAGGACAGATTTTCCATAATGGTGACAGAATGCAAAAAAAACATGAGGGTCCATTAAAGTTTAAATTAATATTCAACTTACATAGACAAAGGACGACAGCTGGTTGTTAGGCAGCTATGAGTCTTGCCTTTTGCCCTACTTGAATAATCTTCACTAAAAACACTCATTTAATTTTAATTCGATATGAACAACCATAATTCAATATGGAATCGAAATGTGTATTAACTCTCAGATCTATACCTACCAAATAAATATCATAGTAGTCCAAAATATCATTGTCTGATTTGTACAGGTAGCATAACCATATATTTTTTTTTGACTAAAGCATAACCATATTGCATGTGTCAATATGTTTTCTTATGTTTATAATTATCTAGTGTTACTAGTTTGATTATTATTTTTAAATTCTTCTCGGAATTCCTTAGTGTTGAGAAGATTTAGTTATTATTGATTTGTAGTTAACATTAATCAAGGAAAGTTGCAAACTAAAATAGAAAATGGGAGAGTATGTTTCAAGACAAGATGTATATCCTACATTGAGAAGCATAAAAATATTTAATCTATAACCCATGTCATCAATATAATAATTTTCAAAATTTCTAAAAAATGTGTTTGTCCATCTAAATATATATTATAGTTCTCACTAAATTAATCATAAAATTAATTAATAGTGTACAATTAATATTTCATTCTTTCTTAAAATAAAAGTTATGAAATTACTTAATATGACTAAAATGTATATATGACATTAAATGATCTTAATAATAAATATCTGATAATAGTTTATGTATTCTCATCATTTTTTGTTTAAAAATTCTTTTTTGTTATATATTTTGACTACATTTATGTTGTTGTATTCCACGTCATTTATATTTATTATATAAAATACATATGGATCAATTTTCAACAATGATCATGATCATATAACCATACCATAAAATTTAAATTTTTCGTATATGTTATAGTTTGAATTTTAAAAATGATTATAAATTATTAAAACCGTCAGAAGTCTCACATTAATTTTATGATTAGTGGTTTAAAATTATTAATATAAAAAGATATAAATGATCGTGAAATCATATGAGTAAAATTTTCATTTATCGGTATTTATAATAAGATATATATATATATATATATTATACTATATACCATATAAAAATACATAAATATTTTAATTTCAAAATTTCGTGAATAAGAATTCAGAACTTAATATTTTGATTCATAATTTGCAGTTAATTTTTAAGTATGTTTATAAATTTTAAAATCTATTAAAAGTCTCACACTGAAAATGTTGGTATCAATGATTTAAAAAAATTTGTTATAAAAATATACATATATCATAAAACTATATAATTAGAAATATCACTTAATTGATCGTAATACATAAAATATATTATATATCTATATTAAAAATCATTAAAATTTATTTATATACCATATAAAAATAGATAAAAGTGATTGCTAAGATTTAATTACCATAGATAAAATAAAAATGATTGTTTTTATTTATGTGAATGCACCAGTTTAATCAATAGTTAAAGGTTTTTCAATTATTTAATACTTCATCCGTATCACTTTAAGTGGTGTTTAGAGGAACAAATTTGTTTTCAACTAATTGATGTTTTCATTATCCTGAGTATAATTTAATATCATT
The DNA here is from genome assembly GCF_000801105.2 of Raphanus sativus. NCBI lineage: Eukaryota > Viridiplantae > Streptophyta > Magnoliopsida > Brassicales > Brassicaceae > Raphanus > Raphanus sativus. Next base: position 25,159,495 of record NC_079513.1, read on the forward strand.
TGATTTTGTAAGCAGATACAAAATATTGAATTTTTTATATTGGTTGAATTAGTTTCATTTAATAATATTTCTATGTAACCAAGATAAATTGTATAAAAGATTGTATTTTTTTAATTCACGTGAAAAACTTAAAAACCACTTAAAATAATATATATGGAATATATATTTATCGTTTTATTATTTAAAAAAATGTAAAATAGTAAAATAATTTGTATATGCAATATTTATTCCGCGCAAGGTGCAGATGTACTAGCTTATATATACGAAGTAAAAACAAAATATATAATAATTAAATAAAGGATAGTATAAATTAGAAAATATGACAAAGCGGTATGAACGTCAACGAATTGGTAGAATCAACGGAGACTTTCATTCTCCGATATATTCCAAAGAGGTGTAAATTATTAATTTAGACAATATGGAACCTCCCGTTCTGTTGGATCCATTTAATGCGTGCAGTGATAATTTATTTTAGATCTATCAATAGAATACTACTTGTAAATTCTTCTTTGTCGTAAGTAAATGAGGAAGATGTAAATAAAAACAGCATTAGAAGTTTTATTTCTTGTCACATTGGATCTCCCTCACCGACGTAAGTTCAGGTCCATGAATATAACTCTTATTATTGTCACCCGTTAGACTCATTTTTGAATTTTTTTTCTTGCCATTGAGAATTTGATAAAGGAAAAAAGAAAATAATTTATCAAAAAAAAAATAAAAAAAAATAACGGGGCACAGAATCCAATCAAAGGTTAATAACTAAGCGAAAAATCAAGCTTCGTTGCTCTCTAGTTTCAATGTTTCTCTAATAAACTAAACATAAAAAGGTTTAGTTCCCAATATAGGAATTAATGGATCAGTTATGTTTATTGCGTTAATGACTGATTTACTGATAATCTCTTGGGTGAGCCTAGGGTTTCAAAAACAGAAAACTAGCTCGTTCAGATTTATACTCCCTCTTTTCCATTTTATGTGATGTTTTAAGTTATTTGACATAGATTAAGAAAATACATGTTTTTATGTAGTTTATCTTGGTAACATAAAAATACATTAAATAAAACTAGTTTAACCAATAATAAAAAAGTACAGTATTTTGTAATTGGTCATAAAATTCAAATCATATTAAATTCTATCTAGATTAGCGAGAACATCACTTAAAATGAGACAAAATAAAAATCTTAAAACATCAGTTAAAATGGGACGGAGGGAGTATGAAGTAAATACAGTCTAGAACAAATTTAGTGTAGCCGTAGGGTTTAAGAAACCCAATTCAAAATTTCTTATAAATTTGACATCTTCCGGAAGAAATAAAAAATAGCTAGGGCTATATTTATCTAACTCACAGCATGCACTACTTAAAAAGGACTCAAAATACGACTAAAATCTGCAAAAATATATCGCACATACTTTATTTATTAACAGATATAATATATATATATAAATATATATATATAAGAACTACGCCGTCAAAAAAAAAATATAAGACTAACATAATCTCTACATATTGTTTTCAAATAATTTTCCGATGTTTTTTGTTTCTGATTCTTTCAACATTCAGTGCAAAACTTATTGCATTTCTATTTTTGTGATTGTTTATATTTTACAGTTGCTTAACTTCTTAGTCAGTGATGAATTGCTTAGCTATTGATTATTATTTTCTAAAATAAATAATATTGCAATATAAAATTAAACAAATAAATGATTTTAGATGTGTATGAAAAAAACTTAAACATTATATACTTCAATATATAGAAAAGATGTAATTAGCATATTCCCTCTGTTTCATAAAGATGCATTTTTGAAAAAAAAATAAATTTTAGAAAAAATATTCTTTATTTTTCAATGTATTTTGTAAATTAATAATATTGTTTGTAAACTTCAAAAAATCATTTACTGAATTTTATTGCTTTAGAATTATTTAAAATAGATAATCATTAAAAATTAATATATTTTATTAATATGTGTAAAAAATTAAAACATACAATATTTTAAAATATATATAATATTATTTTCACATTTTTTTATTTTTGACAATATAATTTGTAACTGTTTTTTTATTATTTCAGTCTTTTTCAATACCGAGATCGAGATAGATCGATAAAGAAACAATTGCCTTATATTGATCGCCATGTGACTTATTTTCTGAGGGAACAACTCAATGAAAAATATAGAGTTTTATTTAATTGAGAAAATATTTGGGAGAATGAAAAGGGAATTAGAAGCAACAAATATTTGGGTTCTTTAGAGTTTACTTGTTTCTTCTTAATCAAGGAAACAAACAAAATATATTTCTATGCCTTTTTCAAAAAAAAATTATATATATATATATATATATTTCTGGCTAATATTCTTCTGTATGATATATCTAAAATATCCTCAGGATGCTTTCGTCGGTTTCCCGACTTAATTCCGGTAAACGGTCATTAGACATTAATAAAATCTCTTTGAAGACATCCGTATACTATGGTCATAAAAAAAAAATTATGAGTTACAACAATACAAATAACTCTAATTATTTTTTATATATTTTTGTCGCCTAAATAACTCTAATTATATGACACATGTTTTATGTACATTTACACACGGCACAGACAAATGTATAATGTCTATCATGCGTAAATGAGTTCATTTGAAGAGAAAGGTACTTTTGTAAGACATAACTTTTTTTTCTCTACATTTGGAAGCCACAACACAAAGTATACAATATATAATCCAAATAAAAAATGGATGTTATATGTCTTAGACATAAACAAGTCGATATGAAACAAAAAAAAATACTCAAACAACCTTAAGATTTGTAATATAAATCTGCTATATGTATATTTAAATTAAGTGTTCAATATGACATATCAGTTTTTGTAGACTTCACAAAATTGTCAAACAAGTGACCGGTTGATTTTGTAGTCTGCATCTCTACGAACTAAATGTCTATGTCTGTACGAGCTATTCATAAACTCAAGAATGTACTGATATTTAATGTAGAGTTATCTCTTTAGGTATGGTTGAACAATCTACGGTCAGCAACTTGAATTTTTGGATTCCAAAATCGTATAAAAGAAATTAAATAAATACATTAAAATCTAAAAGTAGAGACTGAAGTGAGAAGCGAAGAGAGTGGGGGAGAAAAAAAAAGAGTCCGAGGGTTTCTTTCTCTTTCAACATATGATCCCGTCGTCTCCGGGGTACCAAAATCAGAGCATCCGATTTTTATTTATTTTAAAATGTATTTTATATGTTATTTTTGTTGTTTTTTTGTTTTTTTCTTCTTATTTATTTACTTATTTAACTTTGGCTTTTGCTTTGACTAAAGATTTAGATAGGACAGAAGAGAGCGACCCTTTATTCTTTCTCCTCTTGTACTCTTCTCCAACATGTTAATTAGTATTATTCTTCATCATAATCTGTGAACATGTATTATTTTATATACCATTGGGGTTTCTGCTGTAGTACTCAAACTGATAAGGTTTAAATAAGGTTAATTTTTTTTTGGTTCGATATGTTAATAGAATCTGTATATATCATAAAGAAACAAGCCCCAAACACATAGCATTATCTTTTATATATGAAAATGATCAATTATAACGAACTAATTTACATCAAATTTCCATCTTTTATATTAATAAAATTATTTGTTAATAGCACTCCAGGTATTTTAGCTGTAAATACTAAAGTGTCAATATTTAATAGTAAACGATTAATGACTTGCTAGTTACTTTCGGGGAATCAAGTAATGTAGTTGTAAAATATTTAGGGGGTGTTTTTAGATTGTAATTTGTAAAACTTTTTATAGATTTGGATTTTATAATAACTCTAGCGTTATTCAATCAAAACTTTTCGAAAATCTGTTAAGGTAGGATGTTATATGTTTATGAATTTATAATAATTAGTTAGTCTACAAAAATCTAGAGTTATTGGATTTATTATTTTATAATGTCAATAAATTTATATTGATACATGGGTTTGATACTCTGCTTGGCGAAAGAAAGGTTAAAATGACAAATTTAAGATATCATACCACAATAAATAAAAAAACTTGCACTATATGGAAATACAGTGAATTACAATATTACCCTTTCTCAACTATCGTTTTCCAAGATATACTCTCGAGGAACAACATATCATGCATACACACATGTACATACGCACACACTATATCTCTCTCTCTCTTACTTATTTTCCTTATTTTCCTGAATTTAGTTTTATTCCTTTTTTCTCTTCTGCCTTTGATTCACAACACACGTACCTACTTATCTCTCTTCTCCTTCTCTTCTCTCTCTCTCTGCGTCTTACTTTGAGCATGTTTGTTTCTTCAAGGAGATTATTATTATTATTCTACTTTTCTCTCTTCTCTTCCTTCTTATTCTTCTTCAAAGCTCCTCTTTAACTTCATCTCCCCTCACTTTCTCCTTTCCTTTTGAGATATAGAGAAAAATATCCAAATCTTTCAGACACCCTTTTGACTTCTTTGCTCAAAGAATCTTTTTTATTTTCCCCTTAGAAAAATAGTTTTTAATTCAGAAACAAAACCCTCAAGAAAAAGAAGTACAAGTAATCAGCCACCATCATCATCATCAGTAGCAGAAGGAATAGCAAGAGAGGTTTCTTAAAGGTTCCTTAATCATGTCCATGGATGGAGTTTTTCTAGAGAAACCAAAATCAAACACGACTACAACTCTTCCTGATCTATCTCTCAACATAAGTCTCCCAGATACTCATCACAATGAGTCTTCCCAAGAACTTTCAAGAAGATCATCCCAAACCGACAACAACAGATTATCAAACTTTGAACTCTCCTTATCTCATCATAACAACCCTAGTTCGAATCCAAGCACAAGGATTCTCCATTTTCCTGATAGAAGGAACCTCTATAGCAACCACATCCTTCATGGTGGAAGTCTTCATCAAAGGGTCGATGAATCCGAGATAAATAATATACACCGTCCGATTAGAGGCATCCCGGTCTATCACAACCGTTCATTCCCTTTTCACCAACAAGCCTCTCCTTCTTCTTCTTTGCCTTCTCTTGGAGGAGACTTCTCAATCTTAAACTCATCTTCCGGCTATAACAACGCTTACCGATCGTTACAATCTTCCCCTAGGCTAAAAGGTGTTCCTGTGCATCATCATAATAACTATGGAGTTGTTGGATCTTCAGATTCTTCTTATCCTCATCATCATAATCATCACCATCATGGGATGGTCAGATCAAGATTCTTGCCTAAGATGCCGACAAAGCGGAGCATGAGAGCTCCGAGGATGCGTTGGACAAGTAGCCTCCACGCACGGTTTGTTCACGCCGTTGAGCTTCTAGGCGGTCATGAAAGTACACACGCATTTACATCATAATTAATCACATTCTGAAGCTCTTTCCCTTTTTATTTAATATATTCTAAAAATGTGAAAAAATCTTTTTCTTGTTGTTTTGAATATAGGAGCAACTCCAAAGTCAGTTCTTGAGCTCATGGATGTAAAGGACTTAACTTTAGCTCATGTGAAGAGCCATTTGCAGGTAAATCTACAAATGAGAGAACCATTGTTTATTAATTTAGGTTTTTTCTCTCATCTTCTTATTGGTTCCTTCCCCCTAGTACGAGTCTAGTCTAGTTAGCTCTTTACCAATTATTTAGATTCTCTAATTAGGGATATTTCATTGTTTTCATCACCATCATGTCTCTCTCTCTCTTGTCTTTTCCGTTGCACAAAAACAGCTTAATCAAGAAACTAAATATTTGTGTACATATATACCATCAGAGCAATGAATAGTGTTGAAGTCTCTATGGCTTGGGCTGAAACTCTAATGTCTTAATTTTGTTTTCTTGTTTTGTCTTTGCTTCCAGTTTAGTCATTTCTTGAAGAGATGGCACAATTGCCAAGAATTAAATCAGTAATGAATTTAATGGGAGAAAAGAGAGAGAGAGAGTGTAGGTATAGCTTTAAGAGAATTGTTAAGCAAACTGATATGATAGAGAATTTCTTCCAATTATAATTCTTATTTTTAAATAAAGTAGGAAGAGGGGACAAAAGTAGTCATCATTACTCAATGATAATAATACAATCTTTCAGACATCAACCTCGTGGTCTTAAAATCATAAAAAAATGTACTAGTTCCAAGACAAACCCAGAAAACCACACATTTATATAAAGTTCATATGTGTCTGCATATATGTCTCCAGATTCGTCAGCTGTATCATATATTCAAAATAATACACTTGCTTGGTATCAGGATCGTTATCCATTTGAAAAAAAAAAGGATCGTTGTCCGTTTATTTGTTTTTTTTTGTATCCTTAATTAGATTTATTGATTTATTCCTTAGTTTTAATGCCTTTTACTCTTATTTTTTGTTGCAGATGTATCGAACTGTTAAGACCACTAACAAGCCTGCTGCTTCATCAGGTACCGTATTATTCCGAACCTGACTTTACACATATGTACTTATCCATATTCACATTTCTCTATAATACTTTTCATCTTTATATTTGCTCAAGAGATAGAAAATACTATACAAGAAAGCTTATTTCGCCAATAATAATAATAAGATTTTAGGCTCAGTATATATAATTACTATACAAATTTATTGATCAAAATAATTATAATCAATTAATCTCAAGCTATAATTTGAATATGTGATTCGTATATAATGTATTTAAACTGAGAAGCGGTATTATTATTTAATTACTAGTTTTTTTCTTAACGTCTGGATCGATTATTATCGATTAATTATGCTATTACAATATTTTACTATTTCCTTTTTCCAATTGAAAAATGCTAATATAATTAGCCAAGCTCAAGGCTTTATCTTTGTTTCTTTTGATTGAAACCCTAAGTTTAAGTGATCAACAAGGTTAAAGAAAAACCAAACAAACATTCATCTTCTATACCGATCTTCTCTATTTAAACGAAAAAACTCTATTAAATGCAGTAAACTACTAAATCTTTGCCCAAAAAAGACCTAGTAAATCAAATATTACTAAATTATTCGTACACTAAAATAAGGATCAACCTATTTGCATATTCAATGGATTGTATTTTCGTTGTACACAAAAAATCTTTCATTTTTAATCATTTATTTGGCACAATTTCCAAGGATTGAAACATAGATTTTGGTCAAGCCAAAAGCTGGAAAACATTTAATGGAAAGCATTATCTTCACTGCACTGTCTTTTTACCAAAAGCTTACAGTAAAATTTTTTTTATATTTTTTACAGTAATTGTTTTCTTTTAAACAAGAACCCTTAAAGGGTAAAATAATTGAGATGAAACTTGATAAAAGTTTATAATTAATTTTCAGATGGGTCAGGAGAAGAAGAAATGGGCATAGATGGTAATGAAAGGGCACAATCTGACGATACTTCTCCTCATCAAGAAATTGACTTCCCTCCCACACAACCTCGTTGGAGTAACTCTTCAGGGTACGTTTATTTACAATCAAACGCACGATATGTTAGAATTTAAGTGAGATTGCGGATTTATATAGGGTTTAGGGTTCCCTTGCCTAAGGGCTACTACTCCCGACGAAGTTAATATAAAAATTATTTAGTTATATATCCCAAAATATCTATTTTCATCTAACAAAAATAGATTTTTGGCATAGGTCCTGTTATATAATAATAACAAAGAACAGAAAGATTCTTAAAATCCATTATACTTTTCTGTTCTTTAAACATACAACAGAGAGACATGGCCATTAAGTAACAACTGCGCAAGCGATATAGATACGGTGATCAGAACTTCATCAACATCAATGATCTCTCACCATCAAAGATCATCCCTTCAAAATCAGGTTCTAATAACAATTCTCATATAACCATATGCATATATACATATATAGTTATTGTTTTCTCTTAGTTATTTTTAATTCTAATTAAAGTATACTCGCAGGACCAAGGGTCAAACGATCAAGGAAAGAGGTGTGGAGATCTTAGTTGTAACAATCCAAGTTTGGAGTTCACATTAGGAAGACCCGATTGGCACGAGAAATGACTTTCTTGATCTATAAATATTTACTTGGAACATGTATGCAGACTGGAGTTATACCGTTGTGACGATGAATTTGTCAGCGGAAAAGCTGAAGAACACATAGAGACAGGCAAGACGCGCGAGAGTGTTGATTTTGGGAGAAAGACATACTTTTGGAGGCTTTTCTTCTCAAGTTCCATTGATGATTTGATTATAAAGTTGATGATCAATGTATGCATTTTTTTCTTTTTTTTTTGGTTTTCCGGGTTTATTGATTTCCTGAGGATGATGTGGTGTGATCCTAGGTTATATGATTGACGTGATCATAAGTTATATGATTGGCTTGATCATAAGTTTAACACACAAAGTTTGTATTATTTTCCTTGGAATGAAAGCCTCTTGGTGGTTTAGAGGGTTTCTAAGTTTTCTTTGAGTGTGTTGCAAGTGAAATGTAGAGAGAGATGATATTTTCTTATGTATACGCATCATTCCTTACGTACATGAAACACAAATAATATGCATACACAAGATTCAAAATCCGAATGCAAATGATTACAATGACTCTTCTTCTCTGCTTCTTCACAACATGCTCAGTGAATGAATACTTACATAAACTTTCATCAACAACATGCTTGACCAAAACTAGGGGTTTATCTACAAACTCTGTAGATACTTGTAACAATAATACAAAAAAAAGGCTAAAGAGAAAGATTCTCACTGGATGATTCGATGTTTACTACCTCTCTCGATCTTTGTCTTGATGAAGACTGAAACTGTAACCTGAAAAGGCTAATCCCATCACACGCGTCGCGAAGCGTAGGCTTCCTCTTGCTCCCAACCACACAAGATAGAAAAAGCCAGCCCAACCTGATGGATACAAAATGCCATTTTGCATTATATTAATACATAATAAACAAAAGGAAGCAACTTGGAAAATTTGATTTTCAAGATTCCAAAAACAGAACCAGAGCACAGTACACTTATATAAACCTGAAGCAGATAAGACGGAGACAACAGCCGAAACTGTAGCAGCAGAGATGACGAACGCAGCAACGGATAAGGCTCCGATGTAAGTAGCGGTCAAGGAGAGAAAGAAGAGAGACAAGAAGCCACCAGCAACAGCAAGTGAAACCAAAAGAGAGATTATGACTGCGTTGGCTGTCGCGGCTACTAAGAAGAGCGTGAAGACAACCAAAGCTATTGTCGTAAGAATCACTATTGTTCCCATCTGCATCAAAACAAAGATTAAAGTACCAAACTCTAACAGGAGAAGAGGCAGGCAGTGATCATCAATTTAGGGGCAAAACCCACTTACAGTGATGACAAGAAGTGCACGGAGCGGGCTGCCTTGACGAGTCCATTGTAGAATCTCGCGTGAAGTTTTACGAGAAGCTTCTCGAAGTCTAGGGCCATTCTCGGAGAAAGAGTTTTTTATTCGTTGAAGCAGAGAAGAAGACGAGGAGGCCTCCCCTGTTTTCGGATCCGGAAACAGTACCGAACCGATCGTGATCCAAAGCAGTGAGTAGAGGCTCTCCGAATCATCCTCATCCTCTTCAACTTCCGTTTTGCGGTGACCATTCATCGTCCCTCCGTTTGATTTCTTCTCTCTTTCGCCATGATCTTGCGACATTTTCTCAGACGGTTCTGTGGGATTTAGAGACTAACGCGGTTGTTTGGATCTTGATTTAGGATTTGGATCAAGAAAGAAAAGATAAAAGATAATGGCGGACAAGAAGAGCTGTTTAGTTTCTCGTTAGAAGAAATCGGGGCATGTGTAGCATGCAAAGCACCAACGTGGCCTTAAACCCATGATAACCGGAATGAATATATATCAACAGCGTCTCTTCAACGCGCTTAAACACGCGAGTGGTTTGTTCTCTTTCTGTTAAGGTCCATTCGCTGTACGGCCTTTTTTTGCCGCCAACTCAGTCGTTTGTTACTTGCTTCTCACGATATCAATTTCCCCAATAGAAACAAAAGGCGAATCAGATTACGTCGAATATGTAGCCCGCTGGGCCTTATGCCAAGCCCATTTATTATTTGAGTTCAAGTTTAGTGTGGTCTTTATATATTTTTGTTCAAAGCTTTTATTTTGAATCTGAAATATTAAATTAGTAGTACATATTTCCGGGAAAATAAACCTTATATATTAAACAATAGATGTATTTTCAACAATAACTAGTCAGTTTGATTTGTGGTTTCCATATCTCGAATACACTTCAAAATCCCCTTGAAATAAAAAAACAACAACATATAATTAGGAGCTATATATATCATTGATATATAACTGACATTTTATTTTAATTAATGAATAAATTCCAAAGCTGCATAGTAGACGACGAGCACTGGTAAAGAGACCAACATCCCAAATATCACCCTGCATTTATCAAACAATTTAAACTGAAATTAATACTACATAACCAGGAAAACATAAAAATAAAATTTAGAGATCTTTTTCTTTCTAATTTAGACTTACGCTGTGCTTAGAACATCTGCATGTAACCCGTATTCCTTAGCGAAAATGAACGAAGTGATTGATTGTGGCAAAGCAGCCTGTAATTACATAAGTTATTTATCATTAAACTCGAAGCAGATTAAGTTTTGTATCTTCTGAAATTGTGAAAAGAAAAACATTAAGTTTGTATCCTAGATAGTGGTGAAAGGAATTATTTGGTGTATTGCAGTTTTCCAAATTAATTCGTTGTATGCTAATCAACATATGAGATGTTACTTAATCGATCAAGCTATATACACGTATCAAACGTACATACGATTATCTATATATTCTATTGAATTAGAAACATGACTTATTGATATAGTTCCAACTATTCTAATACAATTATTAAAAACTTCTTAGTAATCAATTAAAAATATATTTTATATAAATATGATTACAAAAATACAAATATGACTAAAAACACAAATATAAAAATTAAATTTTTGATAAATGTAAAACAAAAATATTTTCGCCCATAATCTAGTAACTGGATTGAAGTAAAATAAAAATTGTATCAAACTGAACATTTTGTTTTCCTTCGCTTAATCTGTAGTTTATAAACAGGAACAAGAAAAATAAAACTTGATCAGACAAAACAGGAACAAAAATATAAGAAATGGACAGTGACCTGAATTATGGCAACTGTAAAAAGTTGCATGATAGAAATATGACAAAATAATTCAGTCCTGCACCTGGAAACGTTTATATGATAAAATAAATGTTTAATTCTATCTTCTTCTTTTTTCGTGGTAAAATAATTTTTTTTTCAAGATCTCAGTCAAAAAACACGATTAGTACTAATAAAATGCATTGATGTATAACACTACCTTAATGCTCATGACGCAGATAATACTTGAAGTATATAATATGATTTTTTTTTTTTTATATAATATGATTTGAGAGTTTTTTGTCTAGTAGTCAATACTTAATAGAACCAGTATACTTGCTTCGTATCCTGAAATGAATCTACGGTTACCTGTAAAAAGTCATACTGTTTTATTTGAGTCAAAATGCAATGTGTGAAGCGGGTAAAAAGTACATATTATTCTCTCCTCTTCTTCTTCAGTTCTTTGTACTGTTTAAGACCTTTCCATGCATGACGCGAGAATTGTAATATGCTAGGAGCAGAAACAAAAAGGAAAACATGTATCAAGGTACAACATGCGAACGTGTAACTTGTATTTTTCTAGTGAACTATATTATATCGTCCAAATTTAAGCAAAAAAAAAATTATATCCATTGGCGAACCTAGGTAGAGGATTGTGGTAGCACTGGTCCCCATAATAATTTGAATTTTTGGTATATTTTTTAATAATTTGATATCTACACCTATAATTATATCAAAATTTACATATATTCTATCATTGTGTACCCACTGGAAAAAAAATCTTTGGATTCGCCTCTGATTATATCGTATATATAAGTTGGTTTAGATGGTTTACTCTTGGTTATATGTCGGTTGGAATAATTTTACAAAAGTTCCTCTTAAATTTTACAAAGGTTCCTAACGGTTAAATAAGACATCAACCATTTACAAAATAAAATGACACTGGCCACAAGAGAAAAAAAAAACAAAGAAGGAAGAATTATAACTCTTTGCATTTAAAAAAATATAATTATTATTTATTGAATTTTAAGTTTCAATATCGCACTGAAATATATCAAACCCCACAAGAGTTTCCTCCTAGACCTCCATAATTAAAATAGAAACCTAATTTATTAGGTCGTAAAAAAAATTTCTTACCAATTGTTAGCCCATAACATTTGGGACTATCCAGAATCACTTCTGTAGGAACATAATTCATTTTATGCTGCTTATAGTTGGAATCCAAAACTTCGATGTTTGCGAAAATTGCTGATCTTTCAGGGCGATTAGCATTCGGAAATTGACCATTACCCATGGGAGGGCTTGAACCAGAATCCGAAGCCTGAACTGTACCACCAGCTCCGACCATATTTGCACCATTGTTTAAAAGGTTAAATAACTCTTTTGGCCAATATCCAATATCGCCAGATCCTACTTCTGTAAGCCACCAGTTTCCTGTATTTTTGTCCTTTTTAAATATAATTTAATAGAAAAGGTATTTGTTAGTTTATAAGACTGAAAAATGTGTTAAACAAACTATTTGAACGGGAGAAATTTATGGACTAGTTAACAGATATAGTTATTATATACATCAATTACTAATTTAATTGTATAAATTTCATGCTTCATAAATCCTTTACTAATAAGTGGGAATGAAAAATGTGAAATAAATATATAAAATTAAGAAAAACACCTGATGGATGGAGTAATGCAACCAGACAGTGTTGCCAGCCGGAAAATCAATGGGTTGAACAATGGGAATCGTCTGGGATACGTGAACAAACCCTGAACACGCCGTATTGTAACATCCTTTTCCATCTTTACCCTATCAAACTCATATTTATATTATAAATGTTATTTGATCTAAATAGTCAACAAGTATAGTATATTTTCTATAAAATGGAAAGAAAGCAAAAATATATATCAAATGCACACCTTCCAAAATCCATATGTCCAAGTACGTCCGTCACCAAACAAGCTTGGATTTATCTGTAGAAAACTTGCAATATTATAGGACTATCCAGAGCATCAAACGGATTAAAGGAAAAAGTAAGATGAAATGTAAACTTACCATCCAACCCGCTGAGATAAAATTGATCTCATTATTCGATCCACTGCCTATATATATTGAACTATACGAGGCATGATCTTTTGCGATGTCTAGTTGAAATACATTAAACCAAGCTTCTACACCACGGTTTAGACCATTGTGTGACCTTACTCCAGCAATCTACCAAAAGGGAATGTTTATAGTGACCATTGTATGACATGTGTATATGTATATATATTTAAAGAAATATGCATATAAGAAAATAAGAGGTGTAAGGTATTAGGAGGAAATTGAATGTGTTACATGTGTTCCAGGACTATCATCTGATAGTGGATGGACATGCTTATCGGCCAAATCTTGAGCCTTGGTGATGTATTCTTTTGTATTTCTCCATACAGGAATGGTTCCATCTGGACATGGTATAATCTGTTTTTGTACTCGGTTTATGCCAATTTGACTTTTTGATTCAGTCCTTGAAACTGATGGTTTCATCTTTCAAAAGAAAAAAAAAAGACATTCAAAAAGGTGAAGATATAGTAATGTTGAAATCACATTACTTAAAAAAATGTATGTAGGTGACCAATTTTTAAAACCATGCACCTGGATTGTATGGTTTTTGAGCAAAGGATGATCAAGTCCTGATTGCATATTAATATCTATGCAATCATACGTTACATTTTCACCTATCTGCAAATGAAAAAGATGCTGAACTCAATACATGGTATAAGAAAAACGATTTTAGCTTATCAAATAAGGAAAACATGCGTGTCTAAACGTTTATGTTTTAAAGCTGACTTTGAAGGATCTGAGCGGCTTGGTACTTTGATCGGAATGAGCTAAGACTCCCAAGGATAAAAGAGATAAGAGATACGTAACTAAAGCCATCCTAGTTTCTTTCGACATTTTCTTTTGCTTTGTTGTGTCTTAAAAACGGAGAATGCTCTGTTACATATATATATATATATATATATATATATATATACACAGTCAAGGAATGAATAGCACGTTTCTATAATTACGTTTGATTTGTTTTGTTCTTTTTTGGTAATACATGTACTATCCGTTTCTTTATTTACAACTTTTGAATACTGTCACAATTAATATTCCCAATTATATCTTCACTATAATCAAGCAATATCTAACTATATCATATGCCTAATTAAGCGTGAATCACCAAAAATTCTAAACTTCCTAATTAGATTATATTTTTGTTTATATGACAATCGGTTAATATTAAAAATATAAATATTCTAAACTGAATCACGCCTAGCAACAATCAAGCAATATCTAATTGTCTACTTATGCGTTACAAATCACCAATAAAGATCCTTCCTAATTAAATTATGTTTCTGTTATATGGCAATCGATTACTCTTAAAAAGGAAAAAAACTAGATCTTGACCACACGAAATTGAGGAACTCTTTAATCTTTGAGAAGACACGAATTTCTCCACACTCTATTGCCTCACAAGCCATGGAAGATGCTGACATCTGGTTTAACATCAACGCCCAACGGTGAATGATCTCTTATCCACATCTTTTCCCTGAGCTCCAATCATTAGTTTCAAGCATTCATGCTCCGTATGCACTCCTTTGAGTCTTGGTCACTCACTCTGTTTCATCTTGCAAGAGCAGAATACAATAGCGACTAAATTTGCGATGATGAGTGTCGTACAAGGAAATCGTTACCATTCTTACATTGCGCAGCATGGGCCTGCTTTGCTTGAGAACTACATTAATATTGAAGCTGCCTCTGCTTAATAGATGGGTGCATCTCTTTTCATTTCCCTCCGTTGATAGCTATGGTCATAGCTCTGGGACAAGTCATGCATGTTTCCTCCTTACAAGGTCTCGACTTCTGATTCTATGCGGTACTGACTGGTATCTGCGCTTCTCGTTAATTTATTTTTTGGTGTAGTTCTTGTTAATTTTTTTTAATGTCTTTTCATAGTTTTCGGTTTTACTTGGAACCAATGTGAGATCTTTGTATCTCCAGAAACCCATGAATAAAGGTTATTCCAATGTTAAAAAAAAAATCCTTGGAACGATATGTAAACTTTGGTAATGATAATTAATAAGAGGAAGCAAGCAAAGTATCTGAACAACCGGAAATTCAAGTATAAACAGAAGCATTTCTTGAGGATTTGGTTTCACAAGGAACAAAACCAAGTCATGGGGCGAAGAAAGAGGAGATGTTTTACAACAAGAACGTTTAATCCAGTACACAAGATTGCTTCTACAACGTCAAGACAAATGCTTAACCTCTGGGGGGGTTATGTTCACCAGAAGGAATCAATAAAATATTTGCCAAGTCAATGCAGATTTATCATATATTCTAATTGGTGGTATATATGCTGCAATCTGAAGCTGTGAGAGCAAGATTGCATGAATGTTTGAAGCTTCATTAAGATTATGTATTGTAGCCCTTGCTTTATTAAGATTGCATCATTTTCTAAATGGGAAGGAAGCTGCCAATGTTTTAACTTTTTGAGTCTGAGAAATGGTATTGAGGATTATCTAGCTTGTGCTTTGGAACGAGCTAACGATTCATGTATGGAAGTTTATTGTGTTCTAACATTGAGTTAGGAAGAGATGCTAACGTTCGAATTTGGAAGAATGTTATGCTGACAAAACCTCTGTAACAGAACGTCAAATGCGTTATGGTCCTGATAGCTAAGCATTTTTTGAGGAGAAAATTTATGTGTTGGCATTATAAGAAGTTATAAAAGAAAAACACTCAAAGAAGTTTTGATTAATACCAAGTTGAAATCTATGTTCGAAGCACAAGACAAGGAGGCATCATATATATTGCCTCAGCCATGTATATAAGCATCAATCTATACTTTTATCGTAATACCCATCGAGCAAGAAACAATCCCTTAGCGAAACTCACACTAGCAAACAACAGGAGGATAGTCATGCTTCGTCTTGAGGACCCTCTGTTGCCGCCGTCGCCAGAGCCGCCGTCGCTGCCGTCGCCGTCGCCGGAGCCGCCGGAGCCGGAGCGTGGGCTGAGAAGCTCCACTCCCAGCCTCCCAACCTGCCGCCGATCTTGCAGCAGCTCTTCAGGTACTGGATGGTGAGGACGATTGTCAAACACACGGCGAAGCCGAGCGCGAAGTATAGGCATCGCTCGGCCCGCGTGCGTTCTCCGTTATTTGACGGTAAATCAATCGGCATGTTGTAATAAAAGAGTTTTTATTTGTAAAATCCGATGAACTCAATCTGATTTATCTCTTTTATATAGAGTGCTCGTTTCATCGGAAAACAATTGTGAGTTGGTTTACTCTACTTAGGGTAGATTAGAGTGTTGATTAAGATCTAACTAAACCTCCTAATCCCTAAGCCCTCGACTGAGTTTTAGAGAGAGAGGTTAAAAGGTGATCATTACAAGACTTAGATAACTATACTCATAGGCCGGTAAGTAGAATGTTATAATCGGAACGAAAATGGATACATTTAGTTAAATAAGTTAAAGATGAAGAAAAAAAGAAGAAAAAACGCGCAACATGTATACGCGGTAAAGGCCATCCGCAACATTAAAGCTCCCTTGCGTTCTCACACGATAAAAATATAAAAAATGAAACAGTAATTTATTTATTTTTATTGTTAGATTTTTAGTGGTTGATAATATAAACATCTTAAGTTTTTCTGTTCAGAAACTCTAGTGTGTTTTTACCGTTGTGGATGGCCTTTATAAGGAAAAATATAAAAGTTCCGACTGTTAACTCACGTCCCTCGATTTTTAATTGGACAATGAAATTGGACAAATGTTAGTTATGTCCAACGAGAGGTCTTCGGTCCGACTCTCAACGAGAGCATTCCTTTTTTCTTCCCACCAGTTGCTATTGTTTTTTATTCCACGTGTTATTTATTTATTTTTATTGTTTGTCCACTTTACTCTTTAGGTCTCGGCATTCCGGATATCGATTCGGTTCGGGTATTTCAGGTTTCGGGTAGTTCAGATATGAGGTTAGAAGATCCACTGATTACTTGACCTATTTTCAGTTTGGTTCGGATAGTTTCGCATTCGAATAGTAAAATGATAACCCGGAAAATACCCAAAACAATTTTGGTTTTCATTTGGTTCGGGTTCGGGTTTGGATAGTTCCCGTAGTTCGGATAGTTCAGATATAATATTGGTTATTTAGGATAAAACATCAAATAATTATGACAATTTAGATAAAAAGATTTTGGATTATTTTGGATATTTCAGATAAAATTATCCCGATATTTTCATATAGTTTGGGTAGTTATCTTCATATATTTTTGGGTAATTTATAGTAATGTAGTTATCTTCAGATATTTTTGGATTCTTTTAAGAAAATATTTAGTTATAAATATATATTTAATTATGTTATATGTATGTATAATTAATATTTTTATATATTCGAGTACTCGTTCGGTTTCCACTTCAGTTTGATTATTTCGGATATAGAAATATAAGAACCATTCGGATATTTGAGGGTCATCGGTTCGATTTCGGTTCGGATATTTCAGTTCGGTTCCGGTTCAGATATTTCGGTTCGCTTCCGGTTTGATTTTTCAGTTTCGGTTTTTTTGACCAGGCTTAGTACTCTTTTTATTTATTTATGAGCTGTGTCCCTTCTTTGGTAAACCAATCATTTTATTATCTAATAAACACATAAGTTTTTTTTTTACTGTTTTTTGCAAATATAGTTGAAGGTGCATAATCTGCATGGCTGTATTAAACCCCCAATATAGACCCTACAAAAAGAAGAAATTATTAAGACTTAGCAACTCAGAAAATCAATAAAAAAATCAATAAACTTTTACAATATTAACCTATAAAAAATATTGTAAAAGTTAATATTAATTCAAAGTTAATCAATTTAATTTATAAACAAAAACTTTTAAAACTTATTTATAAATTAAAATTGATTAACTTTGAGATCTTAGTTGTAACAATCCAAGTTTGGAGTTCACATTAGGAAGACCCGATTGGCACGAGAAATGACTTTCTTGACCTATATATATATACTCAGAACATGTATGCAGACTGCAGTTATACCGTTGTGACGATAAATTTTTGGAGAAAGACATACTTTTGGTTTTGGAGGCTTTTCTTCTCAAGTTCCATTGATGATTTGATTGTAAAGTGGATGATCAATGTATGCATTTTTTTTTTTTTTTGGTTTTCGGGTTTATTGATTTTCCGAGGTTAATCTGGTGTGATCCTAAGTTATATGATTGGCGTCATCATAAGTTTTAACACACAAAGTTTGGATTATTTTTCCTTGGAACGAAAGCCTCTTTGCGGTTCAGAGGGTTTCTAAGTTTCCTTTGAGTGTGTTGCAAGTGAACTGTAGAGAGAGATCTGAGTTTGATATTTTCTTATGTATACGCATCATTCCTTACGTACATGAAACACAAACATATGAACAAGCTCGGTGATTCAAAATCCGAATGCAAATGATTACAATGATTCTTCTTCTCTGCTTCTTCACAACATGCTCAGTGAATGAACACTTCCACAAACTTTCATCAACAACACGCTTGACCAACACTAGGGGTTTATCTACAAACTCTGTAGATACTTGTAATAATAATTTTTTTTAAAAGCTAAAGAGAAAGATTCTCACTGGATGATTCGATGTTTACTACCCTCTCGATCTTTGTCTTGATGAAGACTGAAACTGTTACCTGAAAAGGCTAATCCCATCACACGCGTCGCGAAGCGTAGGCTTCCTCTTGCTCCCAACCACACAAGATAGAAAAAGCCAGCCCAACCTGATGGATACAAAATGCCATTTTGCATTATATTAATACATAATAAACAAAAGGAAGCAACTTGGAAAATTTGATTTTCAAGATTCCAAAAACAGAACCAGAGCACAGTACACTTATATAAACCTGAAGCAGATAAGACGGAGACAACAGCCGAAACTGTAGCAGCAGAGATGACGAACGCAGCAACGGATAAGGCTCCGATGTAAGTAGCGGTCAAGGAGAGAAAGAAGAGAGACAAGAAGCCACCAGCAACAGCAAGTGAAACCAAAAGAGAGATTATGACTGCGTTGGCTGTCGCGGCTACTAAGAAGAGCGTGAAGACAACCAAAGCTATTGTCGTAAGAATCACTATTGTTCCCATCTGCATCAAAACAAAGATTAAAGTACCAAACTCTAACAGGAGAAGAGGCAGGCAGTGATCATCAATTTAGGGGCAAAACCCACTTACAGTGATGACAAGAAGTGCACGGAGCGGGCTGCCTTGACGAGTCCATTGTAGAATCTCGCGTGAAGTTTTACGAGAAGCTTCTCGAAGTCTAGGGCCATTCTCGGAGAAAGAGTTTTTTATTCGTTGAAGCAGAGAAGAAGACGAGGAGGCCTCCCCTGTTTTCGGATCCGGAAACAGTACCGAACCGATCGTGATCCAAAGCAGTGAGTAGAGGCTCTCCGAATCATCCTCATCCTCTTCAACTTCCGTTTTGCGGTGACCATTCATCGTCCCTCCGTTTGATTTCTTCTCTCTTTCGCCATGATCTTGCGACATTTTCTCAGACGGTTCTGTGGGATTTAGAGACTAACGCGGTTGTTTGGATCTTGATTTAGGATTTGGATCAAGAAAGAAAAGATAAAAGATAATGGCGGACAAGAAGAGCTGTTTAGTTTCTCGTTAGAAGAAATCGGGGCATGTGTAGCATGCAAAGCACCAACGTGGCCTTAAACCCATGATAACCGGAATGAATATATATCAACAGCGTCTCTTCAACGCGCTTAAACACGCGAGTGGTTTGTTCTCTTTCTGTTAAGGTCCATTCGCTGTACGGCCTTTTTTTGCCGCCAACTCAGTCGTTTGTTACTTGCTTCTCACGATATCAATTTCCCCAATAGAAACAAAAGGCGAATCAGATTACGTCGAATATGTAGCCCGCTGGGCCTTATGCCAAGCCCATTTATTATTTGAGTTCAAGTTTAGTGTGGTCTTTATATATTTTTGTTCAAAGCTTTTATTTTGAATC
Organism: Raphanus sativus; assembly: GCF_000801105.2. Taxonomy (NCBI): domain Eukaryota; kingdom Viridiplantae; phylum Streptophyta; class Magnoliopsida; order Brassicales; family Brassicaceae; genus Raphanus; species Raphanus sativus. Next base: position 25,179,567 of record NC_079513.1, read on the forward strand.
TGAAATATTAAATTAGTAGTACATATTTCCGGGAAAATAAACCTTATATATTAAACAATAGATGTATTTTCAACAATAACTAGTCAGTTTGATTTGTGGTTTCCATATCTCGAATACACTTCAAAATCCCCTTGAAATAAAAAAACAACAACATATAATTAGGAGCTATATCATTGATATATAACTGACATTTTATTTTAATTAATGAATAAATTCCAAAGCTGCATAGTAGACGACGAGCACTGGTAAAGAGACCAACATCCCAAATATCACCCTGCATTTATCAAACAATTTAAACTGAAATTAATACACATTACCAGGAAAATATAGAAATAAAAAAATAGAGATCTTTTTCTTTCTAATTTAGACTTACGCTGTGCTTAGAACATCTGCATGTAGCCCGTATTCCTTAGCGAAAATGAACGAAGTGATTGATTGTGGCAAAGCAGCCTGTAATTACATAAGTTATTTATCATTAAACTCGAAGCAAATTAAGTTTTGTATCTTCTGAAATTGTGAAAAGAAAAACGTTAAGTTTGTATCCTAGATAGTGGATGAAAGGATAGTGGATGAAAGGAATGATTTGGTGTATTGCAGTTTTCCAAATTAATTCGTTATATGCTAATCAACATATGAGATGTTACTTAATCGATCAAGCTATATACACGTATCAAACGTACATTATCTATATATTCTATTGAATTAGAAACATGACTTATTGATATAGTTCTAACTATTCTAATACAATTATTAAAACCTTTTATTAATTATTTAGAAAAATTCATTTTACATAAATATGATTACAAAAAAAATACATATATAAAAATTAAATTTCTAAAAAAAAATGTAAAACAAAAAATATAACTAGCTTAAACTAAAATAAAAACTGTATCAAACTGAACATTTTGTTTTCCTTGGCTTAATCTGTAGTTTATAAACAGGAACAAGAAAAATAAAACTTGATCAGACAAAACAGGAACAAAAATATAAGAAATGAACAGTGACCTGAATGATGGCAACGCGGAGGACATCTCCGTGGAGACCAACGGCGATAGAACCAATGGCCATGGCGGCTGGTCCAGCGATAAATTTCAAGACCATCCCCATCGCAGTCAAGCTTGTTCCACATACTATCAACTTGTCTTGAAGTGCCATGAATATTCCTGCGTATAAGTAATATATGTATATGCTCATTATTATCTCAATATATGTACGCAATATTTACAGAGATAGGTAATTAAACATAAATAAACGTACCCATATTGAACATGGCAGTTCCTGTTCCTGCTTTTGACATTATAAGAATCGATCCCTCTATTATTCCCGGCATCTCAAAATGCCATCTATTTTCATCCAAAATTTAAAGATTCATCAATTCTTTGATACTTATTATTCTTAATATATGCTGCATAATAATAACTAAGACCCTATACCCTGCATTGTTTACAACACTTCTTTAGTCAAGACTCTAGATTATGGCCATGATTTTTTCTTTGCATGTACAATTGTGTTTATGTTACCTTGTTATAATGTCTAATTAACGTAGATACACTAAAAAATCGTGTTCCATCACCATTTTATCATAGAGTGCAAGGCGCTAGACGGATAAGTATTTTTGATGCTCTAACTTCAAATTTGCGATGTTTTTAGGCCGTTTAAACGGTTAGTTAAATGATAGACGTACGTTGAGCTTATTGTTTCCTGATGTCACATTCTTAAAAGTTTTGCCAAAACATTTCAAAAAGCTAATATATATTCATTTTTACCTGCTAGAAATAAAAGCCCATGCGATTCCAAGGATACAAGAATAGCAATTCGGATTTGTTGCAAGCTTCAACCACACGTCAGACATGACCTTAAGGAACGACTTCTCCTCTCTCACAGCCACGGTTCCTTCTCTACCACCTTCGATATTGATGTCATCTACCTTATTGTTATTACTAAAACCGGCTCTTCTAAGTTCTAAGACAAACAACAAGAGTGTGAGCCACACGATTGCCTGAAACACCGAGGATTGAACCACGAGATCAACAGCCTCTTGTCCGTACATCGCCTTGGCCAATGGCACACCCACGACAAGAGAGTTAGTGAGAGTGCATAGAGAGAAACTAGTGATGGACCAACAATAGCTTCCTTTGCTGCTATATTTGGCCCAAAACGCTAAGACCACAAGTATGATGACCTTAGAGAGAACATCTGCTGCGATGAACCGGTAATTCATGTTGAATGGGTTGACATGAGCCGTGAACTCGATGGTGAAAAGTGGTAGGGTGAAATAGTAAACGAGCTGGTTTATGGCATCGCATTGATCACGAGTGAAGATGTTCCACCATTTCACCGAACCATAGCCTAAGATTAGGGCACCATAGAGTGGAACCATTGCTTCGATGACATTGTAAACATCTCCCCCACTTATCATGGTCTTTCTAGAAAAAAATGTTGTTGTTATAATACAAAGTTTGGCTTCTGAACTTAGAAGTTTGCAAGTATTTAACGGGAAAGAAACTGAAGCTTGCTAAGTTCTTTTGTAGATAGTGAACGTGGTAAGACATAACCAGCTTGTTCATATTTATAGATACAATTGTTTTTTTTTCAAATGAAGAAAAATACATATTAGATATCCATGAGTAATTGTGTTGAAAAAAAAAAGATATCCATGAGTAATAGTATTATTCAAACAAAAGGCAAGGTTTTTGGTATAACAATAATAAGTTTTTTGGTTTATATGGTAACAAGTATGTATACTTCATATCTGGAATAACTCCTATAAAATAATTGTAAGATTTAAGTTTATAGATTATAGCTATTAGTTTAATAAGATAGTAAATTTGAGTTTAATAGAGAGAAACGAAAGGTATCATTATCAATATAGTTGAACAGACCGGGGCATGGAATATGATTCTATTCCAACTGTTTCCTCTATATTGAGATTGGTATTTGTGTATGACGTTAAGTCGTTAACATGTCTTTCAAAACAAAAACAAAAAAAAACATGTCTTTCAATATTTGACGATATTGATAAATATGCTTGATGATAATGTCTCAGAACAAATTAAACAATGAGGTTGCAGCTTGAGCCACAAAGTTGCACTTGGGAATGTGAGATCGCGCCTCTCCCAATATTCACATGTTGGTTTGATGGTTCTTACCTCTTAGGAGACTGATAACGCGACTAGTTACGTAGGATTAGACCCTATGTTTACACAGCTTTATTGGAAAATAGCGCATATGTGTTTGTTTTCTACGTCATGATATATCAATGGAGTTAGTGTGGAAGGCCTTACTCTCTAATAAATGGCAGGTCTGATCAAAACTGCGTGTTTTGGAGGATTTGGAGGATATTCAGTTTCCACAATTTGTTTTAGTTCATGAAAATCGAAAATATTTGAACGGTAGATTGAGCCTTTAAATGGCGATTGGTTAGAAGTTAGAACTGTTATGAACTCATTACAATCATTTGCATGTAGACTTGCATAGCTATACAACCACATGTGAGCATTAGCAGCTATTTTTAGAATGTACATATAAGCTATAGTAACCCAAATCATATATTTTCAAAATAATATTTGAATATTCTTTCATAAATTGGAGCAGCATATGCTATTGCATGAAATTTAAGCATAACCGCATGGAATAGCTTAATATGGCCCTACAAACCTGGCGATGGATTGTATTCTAGCAACTATAATTCCATAAAATAAACCAAGGATTTGTTTAAGACTAGGCACATTAGTAATGATAGTTTTAGCCATGGACCTTTAACATTTCATGGGGGTTTCGAAGAAAATATCCATATATATAAATAGATAGATTAGTGAGTAAAAAATAACTACTTAAATCCTTTGTCCTATAAATAGCTTACTTTTGTCTTGAAACATCTTTTCCAACGCTTCTATATTGTCCTGGCAAGAAAAAATAATATGTGGTTCAACCATGTTTATCTGTCTTCCATCAATCAAGAAAAAAAATCGTATTTTGGTTTACAACCACATTCATCAAATGACGACAAAAATTTCCACGACGTATATTCATGATAAGAGATTTTATTTAATACTAGAGAATCATGCAGAGGTATAAAATGTTCTGGAGAGCACACATTTTTATTTTTATTTGATAATTACATTCATTGTTTAAGAATGAGAAATAACCAGTCTTTTCCAAGAATTTCGAACAACGGAAGAAAGAAAGAACAAATATCATCGTCTGAGTATTAGGTTTTGGACTAAAACAGAAAAAAAAAGTGATTGATTGATGGAACAAGAATTAAAACTGGTGGATTGGAAATATGGGGAGAACGTGGAGGATGCTTCTTCACTGGTGAAATTGATGGAGCTCTGCACATATAAATGTAATAAGAATGCTATCAGAATAAGTTCTGTTCATTACTTGATGACTGAAATCTGTAAATATGCTTTCATTTCTTTAGATATGCTGACAATATAGTCGTGTTAATATCGAAAAAGCTATTATTTTTCACTCATTCACCGTTCATATTTTTCTTTATGCGTATTTCGAAATTGCTAGCTTGATTTGAAAGTTTTTTCTAAATCACATATGTACTAATTTTTTCAGACCAGAAAACATTGTAAGCTTGTAATTGATCATCTTTCTAAAATTAGAGTATGGATTCCCAAAATTATATCATTCAGTAGATAACATGCCAGAATTATAATTTATTCAAAAATATAATTATCAATAGCCACACACCAATCTTTCTTACAGTTCCGTATTAAAACACATTACAAATCTTTTAAAAGGCATTTGTTCTTTAGACTATAAGTTGAAAACAAAAGAAGCTCCAACCTCCAAGTGCATATGGAACAAATCCTCTATTTGATACGACTCCACTTCTGTCTTTTTCTTTTTAAATTTTTTATCTTTGTGGCTCACAAGTCACAAATAAAGAACTGCTTCATCACTTAATATATGCTACAGCGCCTACTTATACGTACTTCTCCGCTAGCTTGACATCGTGATTTTATTCTGGGAACATTCGTTTTTCAGAAGAAAGAAGTTTTAAAGCATGGAAAATGGTTCTCAGAAGTATGAGCTAAATCAAAACTCTTTGATGGCATCTTGTAAAGAACCATTAGCATAATGCACCTTTTCTAGAAAATGTAATCAGCGCTAAACCGGTTTGAGATTGATTTTGGCGGTTTAATTTGTCTAAGCGGGAAATTTGATTAGCAAACCGGACGAAATAACCCGAACCAATCGTTTTTTAAATAACTTCGTTGGTCCTTGACGTACAGGCTGGTTTTCCTCGTGGTCTGCTGTTTCTTTAACGCTGTACCAAAAAATAATTAAAAAATAAAAAGAGGCAAAGAAAAAAGACAGAACACGAAGAACACAAAACTGAAATTACGTCATTACCCCTCCGGCTCTTCTCCTCTCTCTCTCTCTCCCCGGAACATTATCTCTCTCGGTCTTGGTCCAAAGTCTCTCTAGAAGCTCAATCGATGTCGTGTCCTATCGACGCCATCGCATACAACGCCACGCGCTGCGCGTGCGGGATCGGCCAGCTTCTAAACCGGAGCTCGGGAAGCTGCGAGATCTTCGGCTGGCCGTCGACGATCTCAACCGACAAAGACATCAGCTACAAGGGAATATCCTTCGCGGAGACGCTCTTCGCCTTCGACAGGATCAAGAAGGTCACGCAGTCTCAGGCCATCTTCCTCGAAGCCACGTTCGTGTTGCTTCTCTCGTGGCTAGTCTTCTGCTTCTTCCTCAGATTCACCAACCTCGGCGACGGTCGTAACGTCTGGTTCAATCTCCGCTGGTGGATTACTAGGCTCGATGTCTTCTTCTCCACTAGGCATTGGCTCGTTAGTGCCTTCTTCTTCTTCTTCTCACTTTCTTTAGTTTCCTTTGAGTTTTTTTTTTGCTTTCTTTCTTTATCCATGAGGTTTTTGCATCACTTTTTGAATCTTCTTTTTGCAGGATGATCAGCAAGTTGTCAAGAAACGCAAGACGGAGCTAGGTGGAATGTTCTCAGTTGCTAGCTGGATTGTCTTCATAGGACTGTTCGCTGCGTGAGTCTTTCTCTATCCTAAGGTTCAAAGCTTTTTAATGTAAAGATCAATGTCCAAGACATCGCTATAGAGAGGATTAATGTTTATGCGGGCGCCTATACTAATTTTATGAACGCCTAGACCGATTTTTTTTTAATTGTTTTGCTTAAACTCAGATTTGCCGACGCCTAGATCGATTTATGCTTACTTGCTTTTGAGTTTCTTCATAGCGAGTTAGGTTTATTAATGTTTAGGCGGGCCCTTAGACCGAGTTTTTTGAACCAAGTTAGTTAGGTTCATTAATGTTTAGGCGGGCGTTTAGACGCCTAACTCAGTCTTAGCTCCCGCCTAAACATCAAAAAAAACGGTTTGAAATTATTTTTTTTTCTTTTTCAGACGCCTAGATCGATTTTTAGAGCACTGGTAAGGATACTTACTTGATTTTCAGTTTCTTCACAGGTTGCTTTACCAAATCCTAACCAAAAGAACCATCGAAGTACACAACGTGAGAGCCACGGGTTCTCCAGACCTAATCTCATTCGAAAACGATCTGGAGTTCAACATCACCGCCGTCTCCGACATGACCTGCTCCAACCTACGCGGTATAGGGAACGTACTCACCGGCAATCCAGGCTTCAGCGACCTCAAAGTAGCTTCTCTCTCAAGTCTCGGCAACTACACTTGCAGGAACACGACTTCAGGACCGACCGTGAACTTCAAGTGCGTCAGGTGCCGTCTCACCGACGACTACATCTACATCTCGTGGCACTTCGTCGACCTTCCTGGCTCCCCTGCATCCGCGGTCGGGTTTCAGTTTAACTTCACTTCCAAGAACGGTGCTGACGACGAGAATAAGCATGTGAGTTTCGTTAGCGGCACGCTGAGAAACGGGAGCTTACTCGATGAGAGACCGGTTACTTTCCGTGGGAACGAAGGGAACGTGTTGAAGTTTAATCTGTTTCCGAGGATCTACCATCATCTGAAGGATCTTAAGCTTATACAGCCTCTGTTCCATGAGTTTATCCCTGGCTCGGTTTACCGAGAGACTGCTCAGCTTCAGGCGTCTTTGGGGAGGTCAGCAGATGGGATGCTCAACACCACACTGTTTATCAACTATCTGTCTTCTTATATTGTTGAGATCGACCGTGAAAATATACTCGGTCCTGGTAAGTTAAAGTTACTTCTTGAAAGTAGGCATGGGCGTTTGGTTTAGGTTTTGGTTTGGTTATTAAAAAAAATTAAATATAATTGATATTTTTTTTGGTATATAATTTGTATTTTAAAAATTTGGATTCTCTTTTTGATTTTCGGTTCGGTTCTGAAAATATAGGATCTATCCAGATATTTATGAAATTCGGTTCGGTTTCAGTTGTTTTGGTATGGTTCGGTTCTGGATAAATGTGTTCAGGCCTACCCTCCAGTCTTAGTAGCTACTTCTTATCAACGTAGAGATGTAAACTACTGTTGCACTGCTAAAACATCTTCAGTTATTATAACTAAAGTATCTTTCTGTCTTTTATCTGTTTGCTGTTTTACAGTTAGCTTCCTTGCCGATCTTGGTGGTTTGTATTGCATCAGTATTGGCATATTTTTCTACATACTAGTGCAGGTTTGAACCCTTCTCCATCTTCTTTGAGCATATCCTATATGGTGGTAGTAACTAGGCTGTTTAAATAGTGTGAGTACAGGATCAAGAAGCTGCGACATGAGGATACAGTATTCAGGAGGATACGGAAACGTCGAAAAGCTCTTGACCATTGGGATAAAGTAACTGTTTCTCTCTTTTCCTTTTTCTTCTTCTTGCAATTCTTTATTATGAGTTTGCTCATAGAATACTCCTTGTTTAGCTGAGAAGATATGTTGCATACACATACGACTGCAGCATATTGGGTGATGATGCCATCAGAACCAAAAAGTTGTCATCGACCTTTTGTTTAGAGAAACCTTCAACATCTCCTTCAGAATGTGGATCATCAAGAACAAAAATGCAGCATTCTGCCAAGAAACCTGGCTTAAGTATTGAGAAGGTAAACTAACTATTATTATATTTTGGTTTCCTTGAAAATTCTTAATTGTCTATTGTCTTCCCAGAATGTAACACCACAACCTGCAAGCCTAGAGATGAGACCTTTAGATTCAGCTTCTTCTTTGGCTCATGGAGCTATTACCTCAAATAAGATGAGTATAAGCCAGTCTTCTCATAGCAATGGCGATATAATCCCACCACCTCCTTCAATGGGTAATGGTTTACATTCTCTACCATTGTTTATAAAACTTATTCATCCACATTTGACTAAAAATCCGAGACCTTGGACTGGTACTTTTACTATTGCAGAGTTCAGTGAAGGGTCTTGTAGTTCAGAAGTGGACGCAGTTGACATTAAGAAGAAATTTCAACTTCTCTATGACTACAATGTATTGCTAAGGGAGAAACTTTTAGACACTCAGTCTTTGCTCAATGCTTTGGGTGCCAATGCACCATCATCATCTTGAACCACAGAACACGGTGCTTAAAAATCATGAGGTAGTCTAACAAATTATTGTTTAATTATTGTTTGTATTCTCTTTGTAACCTCCCCACTGTATTCTCTTTGTAACCTCCCCATACATTACTGCTTGTTGTAGCTCTGTGAATATACCACATTGCTAGTAGTAGTAGCAAAATTATCATCATTGAAATTAACAAGAAATGGGTTTCATCAGTCAAGGTTTAACATTATTCAAAGTCTCATAAAACACTTCTCCATCAGATCAACTCCTTCCCACTTCTTCCTCAAACTCTCCACATCATCTCCTCTCTCGTTTCCTCCACACATAAGACAGTCCAGTTTTCACACCATACCCCAAATGATCCGAGAGATAAACCAACTTATTTTTCTTTAGAAAATACACTCTATGTTTTAAATTAGTTGTAGTTCTAAAATTTTACACACAAATTAAGAAACCAGTTAATTATTCAAATTTGCTCTTATTTGAATATTAGAATTGTATAATATTTATTGCTTATCTTAGTTTAATTACTGGTAAAAGAGATAATTAATAGATAAAATTACATTGAAATCATAAAACAAAATTTATCTTGTAATAAAAATTATGCTACTATGCTTAATATAAAACAGAAGAAGTATATGAAAACAAATGAATTTGGATTTTTTTTTTTAAAGAATTATATAGCTATAACTAAAACTAGAATCAAAATTAGAATGAAAGAAAATGGTAATAAGAATGGATATCCATGCTTTAAGGGATTTAAAAACAAAAGTTTCAAAAACAGAAAAAAAAATAGCAAAATGTAAAAAAGAAAACGAAAAAAATAACGTAGCATGTTGTTTTGTTCCCCTTCTTCTCGCATGGTTCATCGGAGAACTTTAATGCGTTCACGTCTTTCTTGATTGGCTTCAATTCTTTCCTCTTTCTCTCTCTCCTTTGGCTCTCTCTTTCCTCTGTTTCGTTTCATTACCAATCTCCAGACATTTCTTCCCCTTTAACGTGGGTCCTTCAATTTCTTGAAGGACCCAACCATTATTGTTAATCCCCTTTGAAAATTTCCCTCTTTTTCTCTTTTTTTGAATTTTTAGGCTTTTAGATTTACATAATGATGAATTGTTTCCCCTGTTTCACTTCACAAAAGAGTAGTAATCCTCCTTCTGGGAACGAGACTAACGAACACGTTGAAAATGAATTCAGACCACCACCTGGTAATCATCACATTTTGTAATAATATTTTTAAAAAGATGTTTTCTTTCTTCATCCATTTGAAAACCCATTTTCTTTGGATTTGGTTTCAGTTGCGGCGGTAAAACATATAGAGGAAAGAGAAACAGAGCAACCACCGGTTAAAACATTCAATTTCCGGGAACTAGCGACCGCCACCAAGAACTTCCGGCAAGAATGTCTTCTCGGAGAAGGTGGTTCCGGTAGGGTTTACAAAGGAACCCTTCAATCGACTGGCCAGGTTTGTTACACTATAAACCAGACTTTAACACCAAAACAATCAATAGTTATGTTATTGCTTTTGTGAGTGTAGTTGGTAGCTGTAAAGCAGCTAGACAAGCACGGACTACATGGCACCAAAGAGTTTCAAGCTGAAGTCTTATCATTATCCAAACTCGAACACCCAAATCTCGTCAAGCTTATAGGTTACTGCGCTGATGGAGACCAACGCCTTCTAGTCTTTGAATACGTCTCTGGTGGCTCCCTTCCTGACCATCTTTTCGGTATAATAAATAAACATTTTCACATTGTCTCACAACTTTATAGGCTTTAGTTTGGAGAGACTGATGATGATAACTTGAGATCTTGCAGAGCAAGAGCCAGGTCGGAAACCAATGGATTGGCTCACGAGGATGAAGATCGCCTTCGGTGCAGCGCAAGGACTGGACTACTTGCATGATAAAGTGAACCCACCGGTGATATACCGTGACTTGAAAGCTGCTAACATCTTGTTGGACGATGAGTTTTACCCTAAGCTTTGTGACTACGGTTTGAATAACCTAGCTCCCGGGGCAGGTGACAGCATGTTTCACTCTTCATGTGTTATGGACACTTATGGCTACTCCGCGCCTGAGTACACTCGAGGGGAGGAACTCACCGTCAAGTCGGATGTGTACAGCTTTGGAGTTGTGTTGCTCGAACTCATCACCGGTAGAAGAGCTGTTGACACCACTAAACCTAACGATGAACAGAATCTAGTTGCTTGGGTAACACTTCACACCTCTTCCTTGCGGCACAAGAAAGTATGTTTTTGATTGTTTTTTTTTTCAGGCACAACCGATATTTAGAGATCCTAAAAGGTATCCGGACATGGCGGATCCTCTACTGAAGAAGAACTTCTCGGAGAGAGGGATAAACCAAGCGGTGGCGATAACATCCATGTGTCTACAAGAGGAACCAACCGCTCGTCCTTTGGTAAGCGATGTGATGGTTGCGCTTAGCTTCCTTTCAATGTCTACCGAAGACGGTATTCCAAACGCGTTGCCGGTATCATCCTTCAGGGACAAGAGCATGTCCATCGCTTTGAGCAGACATGGTTCTTGTTCTGTTACTCCCTTTTCTCTTCTTCAGAAAGAGGGAGACGACGACTCGTCCAGTGTTTCATCAGAGTCAGAAGATGATGATGATGATGATGATGAAAAGAAAGAAGAGTCAAAAGGTAGTAAGAAGAAGAAGCAAGAGGAGGATTCAGATGATGAGTCTGGTTCAGATGATGAGAAGGGTCAAGAAGAGGAGCATTCTCAGTTAGAGAAACCTGGAAGCGCTTCTAGGAGCAGTTCCTCTGACTCTGGAAGCGAGAGAGAAAGTCCCATTGATGAAAGTAACGCAAATGCACAGAGTTCGGAGATAAAATACAGTTACAGCTCTGAGGAAGAGGAAGAAGAAGATAACGAGAGGCTAAGCAGTAAAAGCAGCTGTAAATCAGACAACGAATGCACTTCTTTCCGGTATGACAGCGAGCCAAAGAACACAAGTATTGCTCATGATGATCATAGTGATGATGATGAGGAGGAGGAAGAAGATGAGGATGAGAATCATGAAACTCGGCTTGAGCACGTTCAAAGCTCAAAATCTGAAGCCCAAAGTATTTATTCAGATGATGATGATGATGATGATGATGATGCAGGTGAGTCTTCTTTGAATAGGTTTGAACCAAAGGAAGAAGACCACGGTTCTTCTGATGAAGAGTGAAAATCTTTTCAAAAGTTTTTTTTTCTCAGAAGTCATCTTTGAGCACATTTTCAACATGAAAAGAAATTGTTTCAACTTTTCATTTTTGAAACAACACAGATTGACACATTAAATCTAATATACATATGTCACACTTTTATGTAAATATATCTTGAATACTGTATGTTAGGAAGAAAATGTTTACAATAACATTTTATCTAACCATTTGTTTTCCTTAGTCTTGCCATTCTTTAGTAATTTTGTAAGCTTCAACAAATTTATTAGCTTAGAAATCAATGTTACACCTTTCAAGGTGATAAGCACTTCATATGTCAGTTATTCTGATGGCTGGTTGCAGCATGGGACAGGTTGTCTCGTGGGGTGCTTGAGCAAAGTTCAGAACTGGTACTTATCATCTATCTGTTCTTGAGGAATACCAGAGGTCCAGAAGTGTGCTGGTTTGAAATGGAGAGAAAAGAGATTCAAGGTTCATAGATCTATTATAATCCTCTGTTAAAACTTTGAGAAAACAGAGGATTTACAATTTTAGAGTATTAGAAATTTATAGATGGATTTTAAAGAATCTAACAACACACGTCGCTTTTGTTTTGTTAATAATATGAACAAACACAGAGATATAAAGCATTGATTGTGGTTACCTCAGCCGTCTAGAGAAAGATCATATAGTATCTAATTAAGTCCACTTTCAACATGATTCGGATTCTTTAAAAAAAGTATCAGATGTGCAACCTGATGCTACATAAGCACAATGAGAATTAGAATCTCTCTTTTTTTCCAATGAAAAGAAAACAAGACCGCATCTAATTCGTCCAGATGCTTTGAAGGCTTGTTGAAGCTTATTATAGAAAACACAAATTACAATGAACACACCAGCGAAATGTTTTTTCTCTAAGCTTTTCAGACCTTAAATCAAAGTACAAATCTCTTGTTTGGTTGCAGAAAAAGTTTCACTCTTCTTCAAATCCTCACACAACTCACCAAAAGAATTGGCTTAATTAATCATGTCTGATCAGAAACAGACATGATTTTCAGACATCAAACCAAAGTACTAATCTCTTGTTCGGTTGCAGAAAGTTTCACTCTTCTTCATCAGATCCTCACAGAACTCACCAAAAGAATTGGCTTTAATTAAACATGTCTGATCAGCAACATAAATGATTTTCAGACATCAAACTAAAACACTAATCAACACGTCTCTAGTTTGGTTTAATACGAATTGCCTTCACTTATATGATCATGACCAGAAACAGAGATGCTGAGTTCTAAAAACACGCATTTAAACACATGCATTTCAAAATCAAAGAACCAAATCCAGCTAATTAAAACAAAGCCATCATAAGTTAGAAACATAAGATTTAATAAAGACATATCAGTAAACTTTATATGATAAGCATCATCATTGCAGTAGTTTTATATCCTCACATCAAACCATAATAAAAAAGATGACAACTTTTCTTAAAAAAAGCAATTCGTCACAAACAAACCCGACAAGACACTCACTTCTTGAGACTTCCTCTGATTCCAGGTTTCGGTTTGGACGATTCAGCAGGAGCAGAAAGAGCCTCGTGGAGGTTCTTCGGCTCCTCGTAAGGCAGCTTAGGATGCTTCGACTCGTGATGGATCTGCATCGTCTTCAGATCCGGCGCCGTGATCTTGCAGTGAGGACACTCGTACTTCGCGTGCCCTCCTTTCTCCTTCCCGGTCCTGTCGGCGAGCCCCGCCTTTCCTCCGCCTCTGTTGGTCAGCGCTGCGTCGGCCTTCGCCTGGAGCTCCTTCGCCGTGTGCTTCTTCGGCTTCGCCTTGCCTGTCATCGTTTCGATCGGCGGCTATGAAAAGGGGGGAGGAATATGGGAACCCTAACCCTAATTTGATTGGGGGGAGACGATGGATTTGGTGGCGACGAGAGGTTCGATGCGATATTAAAAAGAAGGGAAATTATATTTTATTTAATTTAAATAATAAGGAGAATATTTATCCTCTTTTGTCGAAGGTTTTTTATTAAGTGCAGTACGGTGCACTTGAAGGCTTTTGCTCCCCTTTGTTCCTAGTCGTTAAATAAAATAATAATTTATTATAATAATAATAATAATAAGTTTTGTGGCAAAAATATAAATGTACATCCAGAAAAAGTAATTTGCTATTAAAAGTTTTTTTTTATTTATTGAACTTAAATTTACTGCATTTATAGTTTAGTGTATATAACCTATCCATCTTTTGACGCATTGTTTGAGTAAATCTAGTATGAACTACACAAAACAACAATATAAAATAATATGATATATAATCTCTTTACTAATGTAACATAATTTATATGTTGGTCCGCAAAACTTTCATTAGAAAATTTTGGTTTTTTTAATTATAAAATAATTCTTATATTAGTATTCTTGAATTAGCGGGAAAAAAAATCATCTCTACTTTGCCTAGAAAAAATGAATACCAATGTAGCTTAGGCAACATAACTATATACTCTGTAATTATTATCATTTACATGAAAATAAATTTGATTATCAAAAATCAAAATGCTGAAAATGCAGCTAAATCCAGATCCAACACTAATTTATTTTCTTCATTCATGCTCATATCTTCTGGTACATTTCAGTATGATCTCATTGATCTGCAAACGTGGCACTACTCAAGAACACGAACCACCACGTTTCAACTTTTTCATGCAGAAGGATAAAAAAAACAATAATTTACTTACAAGACAGCGGCCTTTATCTATTTCATGTCTCAAAACATAAACCGTAAAGAATCTTGATTCTCAATTCCCTCAAACAAAACATTTTCAAGAAAACCAAACAAAAAGAAAAAGAAAAAAACAATGGAAGAACTTGACATAGACCTCAAAATCCCTGACCCATTACGAGCCGATTGGTTCATGGTTCTTGTAGACATCCAAGCTGATCTCATCTACAACGCACTCGTGGTGTTAACCTCACCTCTCTATCTTCTCTACCGTTCATACAACCGCGCAACAGCTACAATCTCTTCCGCGGAAAGAGCAGTTAAACGTGCCCCCTCACGGATAAGGAGCGGTGCAGCGCGGGTTGTAAGAAGGACATGGTATGGTCTAATGGGTGCATGCCACGTCTCGATGGTGATGGTGTTGGCTTTGATCGTAGCGGCTGTTCTCGGTGTTGGGGTTGTGAGTCTGTATGTGGAGAAGCCTGTGGTTGTTAGAGAAAGACTCTTCTTCGATTACACTGAAGAGAACCCAAGTGCGGTATTCAGCTTCGATAAGAAGAAGAGACCGTTTGGTGTTCCTGTTGGACATAAGGTTCATGTCTCTTTAGTTTTGTGGATGCCTGAATCTGATCTTAACCGAAGACTTGGGTTATTTCAGGTAATTAAATACTAATTTTAATGGATTTATTATTATATAAAAATGATGATATAAATGTTACATAAAAATCAACGGATTTATTATTATATAAAAATATTACGTAAACGTAAATACGAATTTTAACGGATTTATTATTATATATAAAACTGTGAAACATACTAGATAGGCGGAAATACCAATTATTAACCAAATGTTTATATGGAAACATGTTTTCTTGGTTCATTTTCTTGTGTGTTTCTTGAACAGTTGAAGGTAGAGCTACTCTCGGTTAAAGGAGAGACAATAGCGAGATCAAGCCAGCCTTGTATGTTACGGTTCAGAAGCAAACCGATAAGACTAGCAAGAACATTTGTGATGAGCGTTCCACTTGTTGCCGGATTCGCAAACGAAGCACAAACAATGAGAATAGATGCGTTAACGCACCAAGAGAAATGGCCAAGAACGAAAGCCGTGAGAGCGACTCTGATTCCACGTGCGCAGACTCGGCTATTGCCTCAGTTATACGAAGCTGAGGTCGTTATAAACTCGAAACCCCCGTGGACTAAACGAATGGCTTATAACTGGAGATGGACTCTCTGCGTTTGGACTTCAATGTATTTATACTTGGCTATTCTAATGACGTTTCTATGGTGTTTTCGACCGGTTCTGTTCCCTTACGTTGCTTCAAGAACGGTTGCGGAGAGTGAAAGACTAGAGATGGAAGCTGTGGAAGAAGAAGTAATCGAAAGAAGATTTAGAGAAAGAAGAAACAAACCTCGTCGAAGAACTTTCATTACAACACATGAAACTTATACATAGTAATCAGATTCTTGTTTTCTTGTGTTCTCCCAGCTCTGTAGTAAACCGGCAATTGTAATACATAACTGTAACATAAAGGACCCCAGTACAAATGGTATTTAAAATGGTTTTTAAGATATTTGCACATTAAAAATACAAAATTAATATATTTTGATTATATAAAAGTTATCACTAAACAAAATTAATTAGCTAATAAAAATACAGTATTTTTTAGTTGGTCACCAATTTTAAATAACACTAAATTTTATTTAAAATAAACACCAATTATACTAAAACAGAGGGAGTAAAGAGCAGTAGCATCATGTAAAAAAGCACTAATCAAGTTCATGTGTTCTTAGAAACTGATCCAAATGCATGCAACCAAAGAAACAAGAAGACAAAACCCTTTTGTATTAAACGGATAACTCGGTCTGAGAGACAAGAATGCCATCAGTATCAGCATAAACCCAATCTCCATCACAGATCCGAGTCCCTGCGATATTAACTGGAACTCGTTGCTCTCCAAGTCCTTTCTTGCTCGCCTTTATTGGATGAGAGGCCAAAGCTCTCACTCCAATATCACAACCGTTGATCTCATCGACGTCTCTGATGCATCCGTTCACAATGATTCCCGCCCATCCGTTGTTCTGAGCTTGAACCACGGGATTGCCTCCGAGTATTGCACATCTTTGGCTCCCTCCACCATCCACCACAAGTACTCTTCCATTACCTTTTATAACATCATCCAAAAACATTTAAAATAACAAACTATCATCCGTTTGCAACGTGATAGACCACTACACACTAAGCAAAGTAGCAACTATGTGCTTGTGTAATGAATCATGAATCATGTCAAAAGTCATTATTATCTTTCATTACATTACCTCATGAATCATGTCAAAAGTCATTATTATCTTTCATTACATTACCTTTCTCCTCGAGGAACTGACGGATCAAGCCATTGTCTTCAAACACTTTGACAGTCACAACGGGACCTGAGAATATCTGTCGACGGCCGTAAATCTGGAAAATGGGTTGCATAGCTCTGAGCTCACCACTCCGGATCAGCTCTTGATTCGCGTCACAGACTTCCGCAGTTGTCACAAACGCCATGTTTTCGTCCTCTTTTCTCCTCAGCTATGAGATCAAAAGTTTTAGACTTTGAGAGTTAAATCAAAGAGAACTAGTGATATGAAGTAACAGCTTTGGAGCTGATCATATGAGTATGATACAAGTAACTGGCGATTCACTATAATTAGTCCACAAGGCAAGAATCTAAAAAAAAGGTAATCAGATTTTCGCTAGCTAGAGAGTATGATCAAACAAAACCCACAAGGAAAAATACAAACTTTTTCGAATCTATTGATGTATAGGAGGAGTTAGATCAAGTCTTGTTTACCTGTATCAGACCAAACTCAGATGCAGAAACAGAACTCTTTACAGTGTCTACTATTTCAGAGAAGAAAAAGTAACTTTTATAAAGGAGAACCAAGTTGGAAACTAGAAAAGAAGTGTTTTGGTATTAGATCAGATCAAAGGAATCATCAGGAGATCACTTTGACAATCATGTGGTCTTTAATTTTAGTGTCTCCACCTTTCATATCTTTTCTTCTGTGTCTTCTTCCTTTTATGTTTGTTTGTCTGTCTCAACATGTGTTTTTACTTTTAACTTGTAAACTGTAACTCAAGAAGTTAAAAAAAAAAGAAAAAAAAATCTTGTTTGGATTCAAACAATTTAGAATTACAAAAACCACCCCCAGGAAGAGATCTTGTTGCCAGTTTTTTTTAACTTGAATCAATAGAGAAAGAGAAAAGATCCAAAAGTTTTTTATAGTTTGTGAATGGTTTTCATGTCAGCAGCTTCAGTGAGAGTTCCTTTCTCAACATGATCCCACCACTTCATCAAGAAATTGTCAACCACCAATCTAAACCATGGAGACAGCTTCACGGCTCCATCATCATCACCTGCATCTGCTTTCTTCACCAGCTCCTTTAGCTCTTCCCTGCTCACATACTTGATATCAGCCACTTCGTCTGGGTTTGGTTTAAGCTTCACATCCCGGACGATGAAAAGTAGATAGTCAACTGCAAAAGGAAATCCCACATTGGCTTTATATAAAACAAAAGGACTGAAAAAAAAAAGAGAATGATCAAAAAGTGAATGGTTGTTTTTTACGTTCGTGCTCGCCCCATTTGCCATCAGAAGGCGCCTTGTAAAGCATGCGTCCCAAGGGAGTGAACTCATTGACTGGTACATCTTCAGCTACAACACCGAGCTCATCTAGAAGCTTTCTTTGTGCAGCATTTCTTACACCTGGAAAGAAAAAGTGAGGATCAAAATGTATAGTAAAAGTATGAACTAGTATTTAAGCGTTTCCAGGTAAGATACCTAGGACGTTCTCTTCAATAAGCTCAGATTCACGGTAAAGAGGATGGCTGCAACAAGTGTTTGTCCACACAAGTGGGAAAGTAACCTTTGTTTTTGACCTTTGCTGTCCCATAAGAGAAGAAGAAGATAGTTTCAAGTAAGATTGGCACGTAATAATATGAAGCTAGCTAGCAGATCAAAACCCAACCAACCTTTGATAAAAGCTATGTGCTACTAAATCCCTAGAATCTAGATTATGACCCCAATCCGTATTTTTTTTATCTCTACAAGTGCCTGGTTTCAAAATTAATCTATCTTGTATATAGAATATTCAATCCATTGAGTTTTCTTGGAGCACTAAAAGTGTCATATTGAGCATATCATATGAAATGAAACTAATGGTGAACAAAACTACTTAGATATTAAGTAGTTTATATCAAGAAAGTACCTGGAGAAGCAACTCATATTTGGAGTTGAACAAAAACACACTGAAAGCCCTGTGAAGCAAATTATCAGCTTCAATCTTTTCCATCAGATGACCTGCCATCAGTTTTGATGAAGTTAATGCCTGACATCGTTCTACTTCTCAATGATATTAAATAAATAGAAAATCAAAAAATACTGACAGTTGTATTTAGTGTCATGGCCTACCACACGATCATTTTCATCAACGAGAATGCATCTGCATACAAAAAAAAAAGAATAAATGATACAAAGCCGCTATGAGTATTAACATCAATCAGCTATGAAGGAGAGAGACACTGGACAGAGTCATATCAAGCACTCCTAAAGCAACAGAGCAATTGTTAGAGCTCAACATCTCCCTCAGAACATATTTTATAATTTGATTGCAAAAGAAACTGAACAGAGTTCTCAGCTTTAAGGGTTTCTACAGGGTTTTGTCTGAGCTTGAAGTTCTGAAGATTTCCCTCGATCGTTGATCACTAGTAAAATAACAATTAATCTAGGTCCCTTGATTAAATAAAAATCGAAGATTAAAGGAATCGAAAAAAAATCTCAACTCGTCCTCAAACATGAGTCGTCTCTGAACAGCATCCATTCCATCAACGTTGAGGTCAGCCATGGTGACAGCAGAGACAGGTGAGTTCTCTCCGGAGATCGGATCCAAGAAAGAGGGAGAGGGGTAAATCGGGAGCATAAAAGGAAGGAAGGAGAGGGATCTGAGTCAGACAAGAAGGGAGACTATATATTATCGAGAGACGGACATTTTGATGCTTCTTCTCTCTGTTTCTGTTTCTTTTTCTTTTTTAAAAATTATTAATGGATGAGCCGTAGTTCGCGCAAAATTTTGAATTACTGTTACAATACTGTTGTTAACTGATACAGTGGTGACAAAAGAAAAAAGAGAGAAATTTTTCCAAATAAAAAAAAATATTTTATTTAGTCAAATATTTTATATTTTATTCAGTTTCTCAAACTGGACTTGTTTTAGGTGTATGTATAAATGTAAAAATGATTATTGGAATGGTTACAAATATATCAATGGTTAATGTAACAGTTTTGATTAATGAAACATAAGCTTATAATGATTATTCTCATGGATGGTTACGGTAAGTTAAGCTTGAACCAGAATCATGAGCGGCTTGAGTCGCTGCGTTTCTTCCCTTTTGACCTTCATCTGCCACAAGAGCCTTTGGCCGTCTTTGTACCCCTTCTTTGTTGTATCTCTCAAATGTGTAAAGCAATTCATCTATATGTTTCCAGGACATCACTATCCAAAGTGTGTATATCATAAATAAACCAAAGTCAAGAGCTAGATCGATACTTTCAGGAGATCATTGAGTATTGATCAGAAGACTCTTGCTTCTTCAAGCAGACAGAAACTTCCATGCAACAGCTCCTCAAGAACCACCTCCCCTTTGTCCAGCTCACCAGCAAATTTCCTCAAGAAAAGCTCCCAACATTCTTTATCAACTTTCCCGCTCATAACAGCCATGGACACAACCTTAATCGCATCCTCTTCTCTCCCCGACTCCTGCAACCCCTCGAACAATATCAAGAACGTCGTCCTATTAGGGAAACAACCATTCTCCAGCATCTCTTCAAGAACCCTCACTCCTTCCTTAACATTCCCACCCTTGCACAAGCCTTCGATCAAAACGTTATACGTGAAAGCATTCGGCTTACACTTCCTCTCAACCATGTCGTCCCATAACCGACCCGCCTCCGTCATCTCTCCCTTCTCGCACATCCCAGAGATCAACGTGTTGTACGTCAAGAGACTAGGGATCGAGCCTTTCTCAAACTCGTCGAACAACTTCCTCGCCTCCGTAACCCTCCCGTCTTTGCAGAGCCAGTGGATGAGAGTGCTGAGAAGCGCGTTATCAGGCATACAGTTCTTCTTCAACATCTTCCTCCACAGACTACACGCCTCATCAACCTTACGGTCCTCACACAACGCGTCGATAACTTTACAGCAAAGAGAAGAATCCGGCATGAAACCTCTCTCGAGCATTTCATCGAACATGTTCCGCGCCTCTCCCGCTCTCTTCTCTTTACACAAACCCCTGATCATAACTCCGTAAGTCACTTCATTAGCCTCAATCCCGTTCCTTTCCATCTCATCCATCACCTTAGCCGCCTCAGAGAATCTCCCCAACTTACAGTAACCATCCATCAGAACCGTATAAGTAGTCGCATCCGGATCCCACCCACGATCCAGCATCTCTCCCAAAACCTTCTCCCCCGCTTCCATGTCCCCTCTCGCGACATACCCACCTAAGATCGTCGTGTACGTCACGAGATTCGGCACCAGACCCATCTCGGGAATTTCGTCGAGCACCTTGTAGGCACTCTCCACATCGTTCTTCTTACACAAAGCTTTCACGAGGAGGTTACAAGTGAAGATGTTCGGCGTAATGTCAAAAGACTCCTTACTGTTCTTAAACAAGGCGTGCACCAGATCGAATCTCCTGTTCTGTATCAAAACGTTTAAGAGCGTGTTTAACGACCGAACCGAACGTCTCACGTTGTAATCAGGGATACGGAGGAAGATCTTTAAAGAGGATTCGAACCGGCCAGCGAGGCCGTAGTTTCGGAGCAAGTCGATGAAGAGATTCTCGCCGCATCTGATCGGCGGGTGGGAGTTACGAAGCTCTGACATTAACGACTCTATTGGATCGAAAGCGCGGGCGCGGGAGAGTTTGAAGAGGATGGAGTGGTAGGTGTCGTAGTTGTGGGCGAACCCGGGGTGTGATTTGCCGGCGTAGAGGAATATCTGGAGAGCGAGGTCGATGTTCTGCTGCTGGGTGATCATGGAGACTAGACGCTTCGGGAACAGACGCTTCGGCCACGGTTTGATCGGGGGGTTTTCTGTGAAGTATTGTTGGAGAGGAGAAGCGGCGGCGGAGGAGAAGAGGCGGGAATGGAGGAGTGATCGGAAGCGCGTGGGGTTTACGCGGGGAAGGTACATCGTTGTCGTTATATCAAGAGGACGAAGGTGAAGGTTTGGTTTTAAAGTAGCCGGTAAACGTCAATAACCGGAGATTCAATTCGTTTTAAACCGGTTATTGTATATAAAGTTGGCTCGGGACTAAACCGAGTCAACCAGTGTAACATAAAAGGAAAGAAGATCCGTTGTCGTATTACATAGGCCCAGTATGAGATGTAGTCCACGAGGCCTTTTAATACAGACTCTTCAGCATCCCACATCGGAAAGCTGAGACGATTTGATCCTGAAGACGACAATATAAATATACTTCACATTCGTTTAGATTAAACTACGCAGCCATGTGGTGAGCACAAAGCGAACTATTCTTTCGCCTTTTACTAAAGAAGACCGTGTGCTCTCCACGCCAAGTGGCATACGCCTATTTTTGGAGGGTTTCTGCCTTTGGGTGGACCCAACATATTCTAGTATGAATTTTTATCAATTATACGTAGAACATAATGTTCCTTTGACTAAAAATATTTTTAGTCAGCTCATCGGTCCGCAGGATTTGCTCTCAAAGTTATGTAGGGAACATTGAGATTTGTTGGGATCTCTTAGAGCATCATTAACCCTGAAACCCATTTAGGGTGGCTTAATAATTTTTTAGTATTAAACTAAACTTAATAGACTTAATTAAGATCCTTCTACTTTTGTGTGCTCCAACGGGAGGCTCCTATTTTGAGATTCTTACTCGCTGTAGAGATATGAGACCATGACTATTTTACTCGCTGTTGGTATTGCTTCTGCTAGGAGGTGAGATACGTAAGGTTAACAATGTAGACAAATAAGTGTTCTCTCTTCTGTACAAGAACAAACAAACAAGAGAGATAAAAGAGAGTATGTGCTTGTGTTTGGTTGTAAGTTGTAACACAAGTAAGAAACTAGCAGAGTGAGTGAAGACAAAAACAGAGGGTGAAGTAAGATAAGTAAAAACAGAGTAAGACTGAGAGAAGCTCACCAAGTGCGAAGTGAGAACAAGAATCAAAGAGAAAGCTTGCGGTTTCATATAAAAACAAGCTTTTGTCAACATTACACATTACACAACATAAAGTTGAAAAAAAACAAAGCTACACGAGTAAAGTCGTTTTAAAAGCTTCAATCTTCTTCCAATATACTGTACCTGAATCACAATTTTTGACCCAATAAAAGCTTTAATCTTCTTCCAGTCTCTGTCAAACTTAAAAAAATTATAAAAAGAAAAACACAAGCACAAGAGTTATCAGATCAAATACCAAACAAGCTTTAATATATGATGCGTCTATTATACCACCAACCTCAGTACAGCTTCAATCGAATCTCAAAACGGTGAATTTGAATAGCCATTAATGGTGAAAGCTCAAAGAAAATAGAAATTAACTCACAGCTGAAGAGCTTCGAGGAACTTGTCGTGCCCAGGCTCCGTCCAGCTCTCCCTCGACTTGGTGATGGTATAAGGCTTCCTAATCTTCTTGCTGAGATCATCCGACGAAGAAACTGACTGTCGCATCAACAGCCACGACGGTGAACGGAGGCATCTAGAATGGAGGGAGAAGACTCTGTGTTCCTTTTCCATCACCCACTGTGTGATCGAGAAAAGAGAGAGGCGGACGATTTCGTCGAAAGAGAGGAAGAATGGTGAATGTCTGACACGTGTTCATAAGCAACGGGTCTTCTGACTCTTAATTAAGCAGCGTGGCTTCTTTAATTACGCAATTTTTATTTTTTTTTAAATCTAAAAACACTAAAATCCCGGGCTAAGCACCCGCGTTGATGATGCTCTTAGAGAGTAAAACAAAGAAAAATAGCAATGTTGTTACACTGATCAATTTGGCATCTTTGAAGTGCCAACCATTTAGGTTTGGATACCGGCATTTTATTTGACTTAATTTGTAAAAAAACAACAACAAAGATTAGCTTCAAAAAGACACTTTTCTTTGTGATCACTGTTCTTGGAAAGTTTACTCTAAATCATATTTTTCCTTCATATTTATATATGCATATCTGTTAAAAGGTCTTGTCAACATCGATCAATGAGTTCATATCGGTTTATAAACCGCTCCGGCAGCTCTCTGTATTTCAGAACCAAGCAATCGTCAACTTTTCCAAACCAGTTATAACGATGGTTAGCCACGTACTCATATAGACACTGAGTCTCTCAGATGAGTGGGAAATATGGAGAATGCGTTCAATGCTGAATAAGGCAGAGGCAAGTATGATAAGGGCAGCTTGCGAAGTAAATGTCTCGTGCATAAGATGCGCTGAAATCAAATTGGAATCGGAACCGGAATCGGTTTTAATGTAACTGTACTATTATGTTTTAAACGATACTATTATTCAGTATAAATGTTGGAAAGTGGCTGGGAAACTAGAAAGGCATGAAATGATTAGCTAAATGTTTATGCATTATCGTGAAGGTCAACGATGTATTTATTTCAACTGCACCAGCTTTGCTGACTTTTTATATTTGTAGATGCATCATCTTCATTAGTTTTGGCTTACATGGATGATGTATATGCTTTATTTTCAATGGATATTCCAACTACGTTGTTAAACAAGTCGTCATTGCTCATTTTAGTTGTTCACCAAATCCAACCTCGCCTAGTAATCTCTAGTTTTAATGTATTACGCTAAATGTATTTGGATCTATTTTAGTATTTTATCATTCGAATGCAATGGTTGTAAAAAATGTATATTTGCCTATCAATTCCAAGTATTAATTTTATCAAATCTCGCTAGCTACAAGCATATACATTTTTTGGGTCAAAATGTATATATGTACATTTTATTTATTTATTTTTCGGAATGCAAAAAAAAAAGGAGTAGAAATAGCCGACAAAAAAACAGATAAAAAGAGTTACGAAAGTACAGATCACAGAGCGACACGTGGAGTAATCTGGAAGCGAGTTATTAGAGCAGCCACAACAGAGAGTTTAACCGAGTCCTTAGCGTGTTTTTCGAGACAAACAATATAAAAATAATAATAAAAAATTGGTAACCGAAGGATTGATCAAGGATTGATCCTTAATTAAGGATTTTAAGGATCAAGTCCTTAACGACGTGGCAATGCGTGAGTGGTCCGGCTGAGCTAGGGTTGTGTTTCGCGTGTTTCACTCTCTCCATCACGGAAAAAAAAATTCTCTCCAAGAAGAAAAGCGATTGTGAAACAGTGAAGGTAAATCGAAGGTGATGATGGGGGATGATGAATTTGGACAGGAAGATGATGAATTAAGGAACCTTGGATCGGGGTGTACGAAGGTGGGTGTGAAGATTCCGGCGGCGTGGAGGAAATTGGGTGGGTGTGAAGATTCCGGCGGCGTGTACGAAGGTGGGTGTGAAGATTCCGGCGGCGTCTGATAATCTGAGTTTCAGGTTCTAATACGTCCTTCTCCTGCCCTTCGAATAAATGTTACTTGTGGTCTTTTTTGGTCTCTGGAGTTCCTTGGTGGCTTCTTAGTTTTGAAGCAATAGAAAGAGGTTGAGGCTTTGTTCTGTCCATATGAAGGTGTGGTTGAGATGACTGTTCTACCGGGTGTTTGTTTCTTCTTGATTTAGGTTTTGGTTTCATCTTAGTGATGGTGTGTGGTCATCGTGAATGGGTGGTTCAGATAATGGTTTTAACTCTTCATGAAGAACTTCTACTTCTCATGCTCTTTTGCCTAGTTGTGGTGAGACTTCCGAGTTCCCAGATTGCTACATTGATTCTATTAATGATGATTGTTTACAGGAAGAAGGCATGTTTCGATGCAATTATCAAGAACCTTCTTCGGACTAACCAATCTTCTCTTAATGGAAGGTATAGTATAATGATATGTGGACACTCACTCTGTTTTGCAAGGAATGTGTTGTGATAATAACTTTCTTTCTCTGTTTTTTTTTTTGCTGCTGCTGCTTGTGTAAAAAAACGAAGATGAAGTGATTGGTGGCAAGAGAAAACATCTGAAACCAGGTAACGTATCTCCTCGTCCCTGCCCATATAACGTGTTACCCCCTTCCTTACGTTGAGACTTTTACAGTCCCTGCAATCTCAAACGAAGATGAAGCTGAGGTTGCTTCCTGAAGCGTTTTGGAGAGGATACAAGGGTTGTTTGTTCTTGATCTCTCCAACAATCAGCTCCAGGTTACTTCTTGTTCCTTTTGAAATTACAATGTTATGTTGCATTGCTGTTTTGGATCTGTTCTTAAGGTAAAAAAAAAAAATCTAAGAACTCTATATTAGTAACACCATTGGACATATAAATTGTGATTAGAATCCTAAACTATTCAAAAAATAAAAAATAAAACAAATAATATTAATCTATTCCTAAGGATTCCAATGGTGGGTAACACCATTGGAGTTGATCTTATAATCTCACACATCTCTCACGCACGCTCGCTCGCTGGAGTGAGAGAGACCTAAACCCGATCTGCACCCAAACAAGAAGAAGTGAAGAATGGCGTCTTCTTCGCTCTCCGTCACGTCTCCGGCTGCTTCCGTCGTCACCCAAACATCATCACACTTACCTCTCCCACCAACCTCCCGCCCTCGCAGAGTTTCCTTTCGTCTCTCCCCCAAGCCTAAGCTCCGCTTCCTCTCCAAGGTATCATTACCATTTCCTTCCCTATTCAGAGTTTTTTTCTAGTGAGATTTTATTTCCTCAATCAAGTTTGTCTCTAATCGTCGTCGTTTTGATTTTTTTTTTTTGTCATTGATGATACATTCTAGTTAAGCATTATAGAGTCTTTTACAGTTTCTCTTCTCTCAGATTTATTCAGATTTTGTCTGAATTCAAATGTCTTAAAAAGTACATGCACCTTCATTTATATACATATATACAATATATCTGAAATAAAAGACTTTTGTATGTAAACAAAATTGCAGCCTAGTCGCAGTAGCTACCCTGTGGTGAAAGCCCAATCTAACCAGGTAACCTCTATCTCTTTGACAAATGTGTCGTGTCTCTTGGTTCTTTCATTTATGGACTCTCTCTCTCCTTCTTCTTTTTAAAGGTTGTTAGCAGTGCCTCATCAAATGCTCCTCCAGCTTCTTCATCAACTGATTTAGCTACAGAAGAGTCTATCTCTGAGTTTCTTACCCAAGTAACAACTCTTGTCAAGTAAGTACTGTTTTCCCCTGTTCTATTGTTTAAGCTTGTTAGCCATGATTGATACTCTACCTCCATCATGCCAGGCTTGTTGATTCGAGAGACATCGTCGAGTTGCAGTTGAAACAACTCGACTATGAACTTGTCATTCGCAAAAAGGAAGCCTTGCCGCAACCCGAGTCCCCTGCACAATATGTTATGATGCAGCAGCAACCAAACCAATCGTCTTATGTGCAGTCTGTGGCTCCTCCTCCTCCTCCTCCTTCTGCAACACCTGCTGCTGCCTCACCACCAGCGCCTTCTACTCCTGCCTCTTTGCCTCCACCATCTCCAGCGAAATCGTCGCTTCCTACTGTTAAGAGCCCCATGGCTGGCACTTTCTACCGTAGTCCTGGACCTGGCGAACCACCCTTTATCAAGGTTAGGATCTTTGCTAATTTCTGTACCCCGGTTTTAAAGAACCTGTTAGTTGGTAAATAACCTGGCCCTTATTTGCAAAACAGCAAAATAGACCTAAGATTTTTGGTTGAGATTAATGTGCTTTAATACATAGGAAAGCAGAAGGATAATCATTATTTTTGCATTTCAGTGTGTTGATTCGTATGATATGGACTTTCTTGCTGTTTTAGGTTGGAGATAAAGTGCAGAAGGGGCAAGTTCTCTGCATCGTTGAAGCCATGAAGTTGATGAATGAAATAGAGGTGAGCTCATAAATCTTCTGATGTATCACAGCTATTTATTCAGAGTATTTACCCTAACTATTTTAAATCATCTCTTACCAAATTGTTTTCTACTTACAGCTTATTAATCTTATTCTTAGTCCATCTTACTTTTTTTGGTCTATATCTTGCCCTTTAGATAACTTTACGTTGCAGTGTCAAAACTTTGTGATTCACTTGTCAGTAACATTCAGATGAACGAATACTTATGCTTAGCGTGTAACAGTCTTTAAAATCCTACATCTAACCTACTCTTCGGCTTTGGGGTTTGAAAAACCTGAGGATATTCATTTCTTTATCCAACTCTGAAACTTGATTTTCTTCTCTTCAGTCTGACCAAACGGGAACCGTAGTGGATATCGTTGCAGAAGATGGCAAACCTGTTAGCCTCGACACTGTAAGTTTTCTTATTTTTCTAACACTCACTTTCTTGAACTCAAGGTTACTTAGAATCTCTGCAGTTTCTGAAAGAGATATATCTCTACTGATATCAATGTTATTGTTTTCCAGCCTCTGTTTGTGGTTCAACCGTAGAATCGGCACCATTGAGAAGTGGATAAAAGAGGCTATTAAATTCAATCTCTATGCTTTTGGTAAAAACTACTTCTTGAGACTCATGTGTCCTCTTCGTTTGTTACTGTTGAAAATCTGTTAGCTTTTTTTTTCTTTTGTTAGTTTGATGAGTGAGTTGGTTAAAGATGAGAGAGCTCTGTTTTATTTACGCACGAATTCTTGGTTCTGTTTTATTGCAATTTTCCTAATCAAAAATATATAGCTAATTATTTCTATGGGCTGGACTCGGCCCATATAAGGAAAGAGCCCAACGTTTGTAATTAATAACGAAACTGAAATAACTAATAAGAACTGTGAAAGTCTCTCGAAGAATTAAATAAAGTCTCTTCATCGAAGAAACGGATTTGCTTTTGGTTCCTCTCTCTCAATGGCTACTATTCGTAGAGATCTGTTCTTCATCATCATCGTCATCATCGCCACTCTCTTCCTCGACACCTCCTCCTCCCTCCCGGATCCTTCCTTCTACGATTACCTCCGCGAGAGCGGCCTCCCCGCGGGGATAGTCCCCAAGGGAGTCACCAACTTCTCGATCGACGTCAAAACGGGCCGTTTCACCGTCGCCCTCCCCGTCCCCTGCGACGCGAAGTTCGAGAACCAGTTCCACTTCGACTACAACATCTCCGGCGTCCTCTCCGACGGCCGGATCGGGAACCTGTCCGGCGTCACGCAGAAGGAGCTCTTCCTTTGGTTCGCCGTCAAGGGGATACACGTGGATCCCGTCAGCTCGGGGCTCATCCACTTCGACGTCGGCGTCGCTGATAAGCAGCTCTCTCTGTCGCTGTTCGAGTCGCCTCGCGATTGCACCGCCGCGGAGTTCGAGCGCCGCTCCGTCGTTGATCGTCTCTCTGAACCTCGTGGTGATGATGATCTGAAGGTTAGGTTCTCGCGATTCAGATAGTTAGGGTTTTAAATTGCATCGATTAGTTTCGTCAAAATTGATTATAATGCGGTTCAGATAGTTAGGGTTTTGGATTTTCCCCCAAACATTAAATTGATTATAAGAATCTTTGTAAAATTGGGTTTTGTTTTTTTAGAGATGCTTTGTGACTTGTTGCTGTTGTTGTTGTGTTTGTTCACTTTAATTTCTTTACAATGCAGAAGCAATCTTCTGGAGATATACAGTCGATCTTTGGACCACCGAGGAATCGCTGGACAGTATCATCTTAGTTTTTTTCTTTTTTGGAAAGAGCTGCAAGTTCCACTGAATACTGATGAGTGATGATGATGTCTCTGGTATGGTGTGCCTTGTAAAGAGTTTGGGTTTTAAGTTCTTTTTTTTGTGTGTGTGGTATACTATATCAGTTAGTATCAGCAGCACTACTAGTATAAAGCTTCATGACTGCGTAGAGAAACTTAGGAGGTATGAGTACTTTTTTGGTTTGTAATAGATTAGGGGTTTAAGACATATATATATACATATATGCTGCGTGTGGATTTTTTTCAGACACATTGGTGTGTTCTGTTATCACTCTTTATGATGCATGAATTGTTTTGTTTTGTTTAGTGGTGTGATTTAAAGTTGAATTCACCAGCAAACTTTCCTTTGAGAGATGACATCTCTGAGATGTCAATGGCGACTAGTGTAATGAGATTTTGATTGTAGTACAGAGACAGAGCAGATTAGTCAGTGAGTAATGGTTTACATCAAAATGAATTTTCGCACTATGAAATTAAAGATGGTATATATATCACTAATTACCATAACTTTCTTTCCATGTTTCTCATTAGTTTCATTACACTTGTTTATTAGTGCAAGTCGTTGTTGGTCCCTGCGCGTCTCTTCTAAGAGTTGGCTTTTTCTTGAGGACTCGTCTTTTCGTTTCAAGCGTGGTTTTAGTGGGGCCTTAAACTAAGTAATAATTCGCGAACATACAAATGAAGAAGACAATATAAAGCCCCCTTTAACTTTAATGTTTAAGACTTTATACGTCTTGTCTTTCCTCCCGACACACTTGACAATGTTAGTTAAACCTTCAAAATCCATTAAGAAACCCCGAACATGCAAATGCAAATGAAGAAGACAGGGATGCATTGCGCTTTTATGTCAAGACTTTATACGTCTTGTCTTTCCTCCCGACACATTTGAAATGTCAGTTTTAGACTTCATATCAAAACTGTTTATTCTATGCATTATTTAATGGAAAATTGCATTTGTATAACAATCAAAAAAAATTATTTGATTGTTTGATTACATTTGATTTCTATGAATATTTTACAGTTAGATTAATTTTTTTTTTAAATTTCATAGTTATTTTGTTAATATTTAAAATTTCACTGATATGAGATATTAATTTATATAAAATATAGTCTTTAAAAATTACATTTTTGGTAAAAAAATTAAAATACATTAAAGTTTAAATTAAACATTTGAAATATAAATATATTTTTAGTTACAGTTTTAATATTAATTTAATAGTAATACAAATAATTGATATTTATCAAAACTATTAAAAGCTAAAAAAATCTTGATTAGTAATACAGTAATTAAAAATATTCATTTTTAATGTAATATTTAGTGTTATGATTAAAAATTCAAAAAAGAATTAGTATTAAATTTACATTAAAATAATGTAATTTTGACACTAAAATAATGTTATAGGTTGGAGATACACAAAAAGAACAAGAACCAAACTCAACCAAAATGTTAGTTAAACCTTAAAAATCCACTAAGAAAACCTGAACATGCAAATGAAGAAGACAGCGACACATTTCACTTTTATGTTTAAAAATTCTATGCGTTTTTCACCCCACACGTTTGAGAATGTTAGATAAACCTTCAAAATCCAAAAAGAAAAAAACGTGAACGGCAGGATTCGAACCTGCGCGGGCAAAGCCCACATGATTTCTAGTCATGCCCGATAACCACTCCGGCACGTCCACATCTTGCTGATAAATCAACAACAAAACCTATATTTTTGTTACTTCATTTAGTCAACTCTTTCAATTTGTCCCAGACTGCCAGACACGAACTCAAAACTGAACGAGTTAAGTTATGGTAACGTTTCATTTCCTTACCAATATGTTGAGCTTGGATATTTTACCATGAACTGCAAAGACGTATGAATGAATCTATTGTTGGACCAAATAATTGTGAAAAGAAATCAACTTGGGCTGAGATATAATAAAGTCCAAACTTGATTAAATGAGAGTATTTCTCAAATGTCCCACATTGGTTGTGAGAGACAAAATGGAGTTGCATATATATGTCTTTGAGACATGAGAGGATAATCAGCTCAGTGGAAGGAAGAGCTCCCCACGCGCGCGCCGCCGCCGCCGTCCGGCTCGGCGTGGGTTTGGGCTTGGGCTTGGGCTTGGGCTTGGGCTTGGGCTTGGGCTTGGGCTTGGGCTTGGGCTTGGGCTTGGGCTTGGGCTTGGGCTTGGGCTTGGGTCTTGGGTCTTGGTGGAGGGCCTCCGGCCCGTTAAGACTATTCTTTTTGGACCAAGTTAAGCTCAACGTTTTGCTATTTAATTTCTTAAAAACGGCATGACGTTCATGTGTAAACGGTGCGGTGTTCGTCTGAAAACGACACGACGTTTATCAGTTCGCCCAAAGATGAGAACGAGTCAAAAGAGAAGATCTTGCGGA